>NC_061770.1:28309462-28331962 GCF_022458985.1 Mugil cephalus
GGGCGTGGCCAGCTGGTGATGATGACGATGGTGGTGATGGTGGTGGTGGTTGTTGTCGCCGTGGGCAACCATCTCTGACATCCTGCGCTCCATCTGCTCCAGCCTCTCCAGGATGGACATCCTGAACTGATTATCTGAGGACACAAAGCAGTCAGAGTGAGACCTGAACCAGACGAGTCCTCTCCCTGAGGACAGGAGGGACGGTCTGGGTCCTGGTTCTGGCCCGGTAGGTGTGGAGTACTGACCGTCCAGTGAGAGCCAGTCCAGCTGGGAGCTGGGCAGAGAGCTGGCGTTCCTCGCTCGGTACTCGAACAGAACCGACGACGACACAGAACCTCCAGACTCCAGAACCTGCAGCGAGACCAGACCGGCCTCGTGGGCTAGAAGACGAAGGGACAGCGTGAGGACATCCCATAATAATTATACAGCTCTCATGGATCTCATTGGTTCACAGGCTAATTCTGTACATTGTGTTTCTTGTATGTGCAACTAAGCTACTGGGACCAAGTCATTTCCCTTATGGACCATTAAAGTCTGAGTTTATACCAATCTCAGTCTAAATACAGGTCTAAATCTAAGTCTGTCTAAGTGTGTCCAGGTCCAGGTCTAATCTGTACAGGTCCAGGTCCAGGTCTAATCTGTACAGGTCCAGGTTTTAGTCTAATCTGTAAAGTCCAGGTCTAATCTGTCCAGGTCCAGGTCTAATCTGTACATGTCCAGGTCTAATCTGTACAGGTCCAGGTCTAATCTGTCCAGGTCCAGGTCTAATCTGTCCAGGTCCAGGTCTAATCTGTACATGTCCAGGTCTAATCTGTCCAGGTCCAGGTCTAATCTGTACATGTCCAGGTCTAATCTGTCCAGGTCCAGGTCTAATCTGTACATGTCCAGGTCTAATCTGTCCAGGTCCAGGTCTAATCTGTACATGTCCAGGTCTAGGTCTAATCTGTACAAGTCTAGGTCTAATCTGTACAGGTCCAGGTCTAATCTGTACATGTCCAGGTCCAGGTCTAATCTGTACAGGTCCAGGTTTTAGTCTAATCTGTAAAGTCCAGGTCTAATCTGTCCAGGTCCAGGTCTAATCTTTACAGGTCCAGGTCTAATCTGTACAGGTCCAGGTCTAATCTGTCCAGGTCCAGGTCTAATCTGTACATGTCCAGGTCTAATCTGTACATGTCCAGGTCTAATCTGTCCAGGTCCAGGTCTAATCTGTACATGTCCAGGTCTAGGTCTAATCTGTACATGTCCAGGTCTAATCTGTCCAGGTCCAGGTCTAATCTGTCCAGGTCCAGGTCCAGGTCTAATCTGTACATGTCCAGGTCCAGGTCTAATCTGTACATGTCCAGGTCTAGGACTAATCTGTACAGGTCCAGGTCTAATCGGTCCAGGTCCAGGTCCAGGTCCAGGTCTAAGGGTGGGTGGGTACCGGGGCAGTAGCAGCGAAGCACCCCGGGCTGGATCAGTGACGCTGGGACGGTGCTTTGATCGAAGACACACGAGTATCGGCCGGACGGCTCACTCCACGGGCCCGTTATCAGCACCTTCACCCCCCCCTGCAGAGGACGAGACGGGTCAGGACCAGAGCTCACACACACCAGACTGCATCAGAGTGAGAAGAGAGGAGGAGCACCTCAGGGTAGGACCACTCTGGAGAGAAGTCAGTGATGGAGGCCAGGCGGGAGGAGGACGATGAAGGCTGCGGGTGAGGGAAGGGGAGGAAGGACGAGGAGGGGGAGGGCTGGGGAGGCACCATGTAGCGGACCCCCGCCGGGAACACGGCCGTACTCGTCACGGCGGCGGGTGGAGCCGACGCGGGATTGGCCTCCTCGCCGATGAGGTCAGAGATGAGGTCAGGAAACTGGCTGTCAAAAGAGATGTCCAGCTCCTCCCCTCCTCCCTCGGGCTCCGCCCCCGGCTGCGTGTCCATGCAGGTGTCCTCCAAGTCGAAGCCCCGCCTCCCCTCCTCCTTGACCTGGACCGAGGGTGTGGCCAGGTGAGCGGTTGTCGCAGTGACGGCGGCGGCGGCGGCAGGAGGAGGCGGGGCCTGAGCCTGGGAGTCCTGGCAGACCAGGAGCAGGGAAGCAGAGCTGCTGCTAGCCTGTTGCCGTGGAGACGGACTGGAGGAGGCGTGGCTCGTCTGATTGGTGAGATGTGATTGGTTGTGGATCAGGAGGAGACTTAAAGAAACTCAGTAGTGACGGGAAAAGGAGAGACTCACCTGCAGCAGAGCCAGCTTAGAGGGAGGAGCACTGCCCTCGTCATCATCATTCACCTCCTCCTCCGCCTCCTCCCTCACCCCCACAGACTCCCCCAGAGCTCCCAGCTCCAGGCACAGGGGGAGGAGGCCCGGGGCCACCGAGGACGTGGGAGACAAGGAGAGGGAGAGGGCGGGGGGGAGGGACGATGAAGGAGGCGAGGAGGAAGGAGGGGAGGAAACGGGGAGAGAAGAGGAGTCTCTCCTGTCCGCCTCAGAGGAGGAGGACGAGAGGGAGGAGAGGGAGGAGGGGGGGGAGACAGAAGAGGGGGGAGTGGAGGTGGGAGAGAGGGAGAGAGCGAGGGGAGGGGGAGAGAAGGGGGAGGAGGTGCAGGGGGACGGGGATGAGGAGGAGGAGGGAGGGGGGCCGCCGTACGTCTGTCCCTGTTTGGGGGAGTTGAGGAAGGAGTCGGGGTCAAAAGCTGGGGGGAGGGACGGGGGAGAGGGGGAGGAGGGGTGAGATGGAGGCGAGGCGGAGGTGTTGGAGGAGGACGGGGTGAGGAGGAGCCCTCCGATGACGGGGGAGGGCAGGAGGGTGAGGGAGAGGGTGGCCTTGACCGGCGGAGGGGGGAGGGACGGGGGAGTAGGTGAGGAGGAGGAGCAGGGAGGGGAGGGGGAGGCAGGCTTGGTGGTGGAGGGAGGTTGGAGGGAGGGAGACAGGAGTAACTGGGCCGAGCGGGTGAGAGACAGACTCCTGGGTCCGGCCTCCTCACCCGCCCTGGCCACGTCGCCGCCTCCTCCCCCTGCTCCTCCCCCGCCTGCTGCTCCTGTGATGGAGGCAGCCGTTGCCATGACGATGACTGCGTTCTGGGGCAGGGCGACGGTCGTCAGGCTGCGGTCGCCGTAGAAACCGTTGCCATGGTTACCCATGGTGATGGTGGCTCTGTGAGGTTGTGGGGGGGGCGAGGCAGAGCTGGGGAGAACAAACAGAACAGTCAGGACCAGGGCCAGGGCCAGGGCCAGGACCGGGACCGGGACCGGGACCGGGACCGGGACCGGGACCAGAACCAGGACCGGGACCGGGACCGGGACCGGGGCCGGGGCCGGGGCCGGGGCCGGGGCCGGGGCCGGGACCGGGACCGGGGCCGGGGCCGGGACCGGGACCAGGGCCAGGACTAGGACTAGGACCAGGACCAGGACCAGGACCAGGACCAGACTAAATTCTAAGTAACTTACATGGAGGAGGGGCAGGGAGACGCCACAGGGCTCTGAGTCTGGAGGTGAGGCAGTTTGGCTTCTCCTCCCCCTCCTCCCCTCCTGGTCTCCCCCAGGTCTGGAGGGAGTGGGGAGGGGGAGGGCCTGCAGGAGGAGGGGGGCAGCTTGGGGGAGATGATGCGATGCTTGGTGCTGTTACAGCGGTGGGGAATGTTCACTCCTGACGACACTGCAGACACACAGGAGGTCAGAGAGGTCAGGGGTCAGAGAGAGGTCAGAGAGAGGTCAGGGGTCAGAGAGACGTCAGGGGTCAGAGAGAGGTCAGAGAGAGGTCAGAGAGAGGTCAGGGGTCAGAGAGACGTCAGGGGTCAGAGAGAGGTCAGAGAGAGGTCAGGGGTCAGAGAGACGTCAGGGGTCAGAGAGAGGTCAGAGAGAGGTCAGAGAGAGGTCAGGGTCAGAGAGACGTCAGGGGTCAGAGAGACGTCGGGGGTCAGAGAGAGGTCAGGGGTCAGAGAGACGTCAGGGGTCAGAGAGGGGTCAGAGAGAGGTCAGAGAGAGGTCAGGGGTCAGAGAGAGGTCAGGGGTCAGAGAGGGGTCGGGGGTCAGAGAGACATGAGGGGTCAGAGAGAGGTCAGGGGTCAGAGAGACGTCAGGGGTCAGGGAGACGTCAGGGGTCAGAGAGGGGTCAGGGGTCAGAGAGACGTCAGGGGTCAGAGAGAGGTCAGGGGTCAGGGAGAGACGTCGGGGTCAGGAGAGGTCAGAGAGGTCGGGGAGACGTCAGGGGTCAGAGAGACGTCAGGGGTCAGAGAGCGTCAGGGGGTCAGAGAGATGAGGGGTCAGAGAGGGTCAGGGTGTAGGAGGTCAGGGGTCAGGGAGAGGTCAGGGGTCAGGGAGGGGTCAGGGGTCAGAGAGACATCAGGGGTCAGAGAGATGTCAGGGGGTCAGGGAGAGTCGGGGTCAGAGAGGGGTCGGGGGTCAGAGAGACGTCAGGGGTCAGAGAGAGGTCAGGAGGGTCAGAGAGAGGTCAGGGGTCAGAGAAGGTCGGGGGTCAGAGAGGGGTCGGGGGTCAGAGAGAGTCAGGGGTCAGAGAGAGGTCAGGGGTCAGAGAGACGTCAGGGGTCAGAGAGGGGTCAGGGCAGAGGCGTCGGGGTCAGAGAGATCGTCGGGGTCAGGGAGAGGTCAGGGGTCAGAGAGATGTCAGGGGTCAGAGAGACGTCTGGGGTCAGAGAGGGGTCAGAGAGAGGTCAGGGGTCAGAGAGAGGTCAGGGGTCAGAGAGGGGTCGGGGGTCAGAGAGACATGAGGGGTCAGAGAGAGGTCAGGGGTCAGAGAGACGTCAGGGGTCAGAGAGACGTCAGGGGTCAGAGAGACGTCAGGGGTCAGAGAGGGGTCAGGGGTCAGAGAGACGTCAGGGGTCAGAGAGACGTCTGGGGTCAGAGAGAGGTCAGGGGTCAGAGAGACGTCAGGGGTCAGAGAGGGGTCAGAGAGAGGTCAGAGAGAGGTCAGGGGTCAGAGAGGAGGTCAGGGGTCAGAGAGGGGTCGGGGGTCAGAGAGACATGAGGGGTCAGAGAGAGGTCAGGGGTCAGAGAGACGTCAGGGGTCAGGGAGACGTCAGGGGTCAGAGAGGGGTCAGGGGTCAGAGAGACGTCAGGGGTCAGAGAGAGGTCAGGGGTCAGGGAGACGTCTGGGGTCAGAGAGAGGTCAGGGGTCAGGGAGACGTCTGGGGTCAGAGAGACGTCTGGGGTCAGAGAGACGTCAGGGGTCAGAGAGGGGTCGGGGGTCAGAGAGGGGTCAGGGGTCAGGGAGAGGTCAGGGGTCAGGGAGAGGTCAGGGGTCAGAGAGACATGAGGGGTCAGAGAGATGTCGGGGGTCAGGGAGAGGTCGGGGGTCAGAGAGGGGTCGGGGGTCAGAGAGGGGTCAGGGGTCAGAGAGGGGTCGGGGGTCAGAGAGGGGTCGGGGGTCAGAGAGAGGTCGGGGGTCAGAGAGATGTCGGGGGTCAGGGAGAGGTCGGGGGTCAGAGAGGGGTCAGGGGTCAGAGAGGGGTCGGGGGTCAGAGAGGTGTCGGGGGTCAGGGAGAGGTCGGGGGTCAGAGAGAGGTCAGGGGTCAGAGAGGGGTCGGGGGTCAGGGAGGGGTCGGGGGTCAGAGAGGGGTCGGGGTCAGAGATCAGAGAGAGGTCAGGGGTCAGAGAGGGGTCGGGGTCAAGACCTGGGCGGTGAGCTACAAGAGGTCAGAGGTAGGTCGGAGTGTCGGGGTCAGAAGGTCGTGGTTCTCTGAGAGGTCGGTCAGGATGGTCGAGACCAGTCAAGATGGGGCTGAAGTCACCAGAGACCGCGAACACTTGATGCTGGGTGGAGACTGAGGGACATGACACATTCAGAACATGCTGAATCAAACGTCAGAACTGTTCAGCAACAACTTGGATCATGTCAGACCGACAGTGGTCAGGTGGACGTCGTACATCAGGGCTTCAGCTGGTCAAGAGATCGTCGTCGGGTCAGACACTCACGCTGTCATGGCAGGTCGGTCCCAGGAGGGTCGGTCAGAGAGGGTCAGGGGCAGAGAGGGGTCGAGAGGGTTCGGCCAGAAGGTCCAAAATCTCAGGGGAGGTCAGAGGGGCAGTCGAGGTCTCAGGTGTCAGGATCTCAGCAGGTCAATGTCTCAGGGGTCTCTCGTTAGAGAGAGGTCAAAGACGGGTAACCTGGGCGGTGCTCAGGCAGTGTGTGTGCGGTGAGGTTGGTTCTTGGAGTCAGATGTGTGAACGCCTTTGTGTGATCGACACTTGTGTGTGGTGAGGAAGACCATAGCACAGCAACCAGCTACACGTTAGCAACAATCACTGTGACCGACACGTGTGGTGACTCGTACACATGGGCTTCAGCTGGCTCAGCAGGTCGTCTCGGCTCCACCTCACGCTGTCATGGCGGTCGGCCACCGCACACAGCAGCGGACTGCATTTCCCAGAATCCTCCAGGGACGGCACGTTCAGTAATGGACCAGCAAGTCGGTCTGTACAAGAATGACCGAGATAACTCGCTGTCATGCAAGTGTGGGTCGTGTGTCGTGTTGATGCATGTGTGTGTGTGATGCATGTGTGTGTGTGTGAGACCTGCAGCAGCCAGTAGCATCGTCTGTGGAATGTTGGTACGATGGAGGAATGGACGTAGCAACCGTACAGGCACTGAAAACACAGAATACCGTTACCATGGATACATCATCATCAACTGACCGGAGTCAGCCCTGAGCTCTGACTGCAGGTAGATCAGAGTCAGCCCTGAGCTCTGACTGCAGGTAGATCAGAGTCAGCCCTGAGCTTTGACTGCAGGTATGAATCGAGTCGCCCTGGCTTATGCAGTTAGAATCATAATCAGCCTGAGCTCTTGATGCAGTAGATCAGAGTCAGCCCTGAGCTGATGCAGTAGTTTCAGCCCTGACTTTGATGCAGTACTGACGATCCCCTGTGCTTAGGTTTGAATAATAATTTTGGTACATATTGCAGTAGTAGTCTACAGATGTTTAGCTTGAATTTGATGTTACAGGCTGTGTCCTGCAGGGGGAGCTGCTGACCTCCATGCCCTGGACCTTGAGCTTCATGTGGTCCTCTCTCGTTGTCTTTCCATCCTTCCTTTTCTTCCAGCAGTATCCATCCTTCCTGTACTTCACCTTCTTTCTGTTGTACAGGATGATGCTGCCATTCTTTGGCCTGAGACACAACAAAACACAACAAATCCAATGACATCAAACAGCAGAGGCGTGCGATTGTGCGATGCCCTCAGCTGTGTCTGGAAGGCCTACCTGGTTTTCAGGGTGCAGGAGAGCCACTCGTCATGTCTGTCAAAGGATATCAGGTAGGAGGCGATCTCCTGCAGAACCAGAGAGACAAGCCACATTTAAAGTCCAGGTGTGAACACTGACCTGGTACCAGTCCACATGTGGAGGTGGTCTGAGATCCATGTGACCTGATTCCTTTGGTAGTCCTACCTACCACCTACTCACAGGTAGAAATGCCTGTTCATTAGTGATGAACCCTTAGCCCTCTATCATTCCTCTGGGTGGTTTATGGGACGGCAGCATCTTACTGAACCAACCAGAGCTCTGGACACCAGCTGTGTTGGAGTAAACGCTGCATGATGCAATGTGTCCTTTTCTTCTGGTTGCGTTGATAAAAGTCATTATAGGATTCAACCAACACGTTTATTCAAGTGAACCCAACAAGTTGTTAACTGTGCACCAACTTTGATTCCTCCAGAACTAAACCTCTTCAGAGTCTTGGCTTTCAAAAAGAGACCAGGACAATAAATGAGCTCCAACATGTTTAGGAACAGCATTCGATTACTTTGGCTACGTCCTAAACAGTCTGGAATGATGAGGGGGTAAAAGAGTGTTGCCTTGGAGCTGCTAACAGAACTAAACACGAAACTAACCCAGTAGTTATCTCCCCAAGTTAGATTAACTGCACCTTCCTTCGTCCACTACCTTCCTCCTGGGGCTGGGTGGTACCGGCTCCTGCCTAACACCAGGGTTTCTGTTTTCCTGATCAATGTTTAATATTCCTCCATACTGGTGTGTTTGATTCCACAGCGTTCAGACACTGTTTCAGGTCATTTTCAGTGTAGACCATGAAAAACCGGAAGAACTTGTTCCAGAAAAGGTCCTGCGGGTTTTTTTAGGGGGACCAGACGTCCCTGATTTCTAGGGTCAGTCTTCGTTGTGGACAACCTGTCTGCCGACTTTGCCTTTTTATGAATGAGGGGAAAAAGTGTTGGGCGCAGACTACAGTTATTACGGTAGCTGGTCGCATCAGTTTAAATAAGTCACACATGGACGTTTAAAGAGACCAGTCATCTAGGAACAGATGAGGAGAAGACAGACGGCGCTGCTTCAGTCAGCCAATCAGAAAACAGTGTTTGTCGTTGCCAGGTGAAATAGGAGCGTCTTAGCCACGCCTTCCAATATGCCAAAATGTGCACTAGTCCAAGAAGAACAGGAAGTAGATGTCTGTGATTTGGTACTCACATCATCGGTTTTTATTATTAATAATAATAAATTATCATTATTTCATCGGTTGCTTATTAAAATGATTAAACGTCCCTGGAGTTTACCTGATTATGCATGAAAAAAAATACTGTGATATACATTTTTGGTCACAGCGTCCAGCCCTACTTAGATTCCTTCCTTCCTTCTCATCTCGACCCTAAACCAACAACCTTGTGGTCCTGGTTCTGGTCCAGTGGTAGGTACAGATCCATCAGAGACAGCAGCTGATACATTATTCTACTGACCACATGGTGGCGCTGCTGCTGCTGATTTACATCACAGACTGAGCTCAGGCGTGGAGGCGGATTTAAAAGCTGAACAGCTGAGACTGGATGCCTACCTCGTTAGTGTTCCACCTCAGACGCTCGTTAGGAAGACTGGAGGAGCGAGGGAGACACTCCAGCAGCTTGTTGGGAAGAAACACCTTCCTCTGATCTTTATTGTCTAAACACAGAGAGACGGGATCAGCTGATGCTCGTTCGCAACAAAGAAGAAGAACTTTTTATTGTCAGTGTCCAGAGGAAAAACAGCTCAACACATTTCACCAGCGCTTTGGTTCAGGAGCAATAAAAAGAATGAACAGCACGGGAATGAATGGAGCTGGTACAATGAGGGGACAACAGAAGCATTTACAACAGTAAACATTAAACTACAGAGTGAATGTGTCTATTGGGTGTAGGTGGACTGAGAATGCATCTAAATCATCTAAATAAATCTCAATATGAGGTTGAAGGTGTGAGGGATCTGACAGCTTGACAGCAGAAGCTGGTTCTAGTCTATTAGTTGTGGATTTGATAACTTGGAGATGGAGTGGAGATCAGATTATATCCAGGGTGGAAATATGACAGGTTTTCTTTAGGCCACCAGACGTCAACGGAGGCACAGACACGTGAACGAAAACTAGGGCTGATTAAACGATGATTAAATGTTTAATCAGATTAAACCACGGTGGCAGCGCCAGGTCACAACACCAGCAAACTGTAACTGAGGCCCTTTGGAGCATTGTTGACGTTCAACATGTGGTTGCCACGGCGACACAGCTGGAGACAAGGCGGAACTCACTGACCTGTCTCCGTGGAAACCATGTCCTTGTTGCTCATGACGACCGGTCCATGCAGGAGGAGGATGAGCCTCACACTCCACAAGGCTGCCCCACTGCACACACACACACACACACACACACACACACACACACACACACAGATCAGAAGGAAGCAAAACACACACACACACACACACACACACACACACACACACACACACACACACAGATCAGAAGGAAGCAAAACACACACACACACACACACACAGATCAGTAGGAAGCAAAACACACACACACACACACACACACACACACACACACACACACACACACACACACGCTCCTTCAATGGATCACTGTTGCCTAGCAACGGCTGAATCTGCACCCACTCTACATGAGTGTTTTTGAATGTTACATAAGAGTTGAAATATACATTTATGTAATGCGTGTTATCTCGGTAGTGGGTCTCTATGCGGGGTTTCTTCCCATATCCCGAGCGCATCCTCGGGACCAGTACCTGTTGAATGATGTGCGGTGTCTTCTGCTGTGATCTGCGCTTTAAAGGTGACGCTTTTAATTGTGAAAGACAATAAATTGTGACTCTGAAAACAAACCCCTGAGCTCAGATCACCACAACAAATCACCACCAATCAACGCTAATTACCTCCTTCAGGAATGAGTCGTGTAGCTTATATGGATATTTAACAGAAATGAAGCCTTGGAGCTTTGAACATCCTGTGTCCATCCACCTGCTCGCTCGCTGCCCGGAGGCCGCGCTCAGACCACGGACTCGCCTGAATTCTACGGCGGCCTCTCGGAGCTCCGTCCCGGGCTGATGCCGGTGAGCTGCTGCCGGCCAGTCCGTTAATGAAATAGTAAATTATTTAACAGCCACAGACATTAACCAGCAAATCATTCAACAGCATGAGCCCACACAGACACGCGGAGTGACATGAATGTTCCCCGGTGAACAAATAAATAAATAAATCTAACTCGACTGTTTGGTTGTGGAGCCGCCGAGGCTGGCGGTGATTACACGGTCCCGGAGCCGAGGAGCCGGGCTCTGTGTCCGGGTCACAGCCACCTGTCCCCGGCCCGACAGCTGCTGCCCAGCTCGGGACATTTAATGACATTTAATGTGAAATAAAGCGGCTGGAACCGACGCGTAGAGAGGTAAAACAGACCGTTACAGAGTCTTTACCTTCCGCCTTCAGCACGGCCGCCATCTTCTCCTCCTATGACGTCACCGCGCAGCAACGCCGGGAGAGGGCGGGGGGAGGGGGGGGGGGTAATATAATATAATATAATATAATATAATATAATATAATATAATGTAATATATAATATAATATAACATAATATAATGTAATATATAATATAATGTAATATAATATAATATAATATAATGTAATATAATATATAATATAATATAATATAATATAATATAATATAATATAATATAATATAATGTGATGCAATGTAATATATAATATAATATAATGTAATATAATATAATATAATGTAATGTAATATAATATAATATAATATAATATAGTATAATATGTCAATTCTGAGAACATGCTGAACTATGATATGTGTATACACACACACACACACACACACACACACACCTGTAGGCCTCCAGTCTCGGACCAGGTCTGGGACCAGGTCTGGGACCAGGTCTCGGACCAGGTCTCGGACCAGGTCTTGGACCACGTCTAGGACCAGGTCTCGGACCAGGTCTAGGACCAGGTCTTGGACCACGTCTAGGACCAGGTCTCGGACCAGGTCTGGGACCAGGTCTGGGACCAGGTCTGGGACCAGGTCTGGGACTTGCCCCGGATGCTATGAAGCTGTTCCAGCTGTTCAGGCTTAAACAAAGACGTCCTGCATCTACTTCCTGGTCTCTGGGCCTTTGCCTCATTCTGCAGATGAACTTTGAGCCGAATAAACTCCTGACGTGTCCTTTCTTTTGAAGCTGTAAATGTTGTGTAGCCCTGTAGATGTTTAATGGGGGTGGACATGTTATGATCAGACATAACCAATGAACATATATATTTCAACACAAACTGATTCAAAAGGAGCTTTTTCATTTAACTTCATTTCCATGATGTTGTTGGTCTGATCTTCTTAGTCTCTACGGGTTTAACTAACGTCTCCAGCCTCTAACAGCTCAACTCTTCTGTGACGCTGGAGGAGAAGGTCCGGCTCACAGTCCACAGTCCATCAGGACTCAGCCCAGTCCCCTTCTTCCTCATCCAGGTCTTTATGGACCCTGCTTTGTGCTCTGGTTCTCAGTCATGGTGGAACAGGAACCCATGGGACACACACAGGTATGTGTACATAGACAACCTACACACACAGTACACTATCAGATCAAATAAATGTCATTTAAACGATGAAGCGGATTTATTTCCTGGTCATTCCTTCCTTCTGAAGATGTAGAGAACCGTGTGGTTCTCCAGGTTCTTCTCCAGGAGGAGGACGGTTCCTTTCCCTCTGTCCATGTCCATCAAACAGTGACTCAGTAACAGAGACGCGCTGAGAAAATATCGGAGGTTTATTTTATATAAAACAGTCGTTCACATCAACAGAGTTGCAGCAGAGATGAAGCATTTAGGCATGGACCTAACTCCTAACCTCTAACCCTGACCCTACCCCTAACCCTGTCCCTAACCCTAACCCTGACCCCTGACCCTAACCCCTAACTCTAACCCTAACCCTGACCCTGACCTCTAACCCTGACCCCTGACCTCTGACCCTAACCTCTAACCCCTGACCCTACCTCTGACCTCTAACCCTGACCCCTAACCCCTGACCCTAACCCTAACTCCTGACCCCTGACCCCTGACCCTAACCCTGACCCCTGACCTCTGACCTCTAACCCTGACCCCTGACCCCTGAGCCTAACCTCCCTGTGACAATAACAACACTGAGCCCCCCCATCCCTCGACTTGTCCCCATAAACACATTGACTCTGAGTTTAAGACTGATCCATAGTAATGTCATCAACAGAGGGAACGCGAGAAACACAGCAGGGTTTACAGGGGTGTGTGTGTGAGGGTGTGTTAATGTGAGTGTGTGCATGTGTGTGTGGTGGGCGGAGTCTCCATGTGCCAGGCTTGGTTCCAGGGTCAGAGGTCATCACATGCCTTGTCTGATGCTCTGGATGATCTGGAAGATGGCTGCAACACATTCATTATTAATTATTATTATTTCATAAACAATCAGTTCAATATGAAGCACACGGAACAGCTGATGAGACCTAATGATCAGCTGATGTGACCTAATGATCAGCTGATGAGACCTAATGATCAGCGGATGTGACACAGCGATCAGCTGATGTGACCTAATGATCAGCTGATGTGACCTAATGATCAGCGGATGTGACCTAATGATCAGCGGATGTGACCTAATGATCAGCTGATGTGACCTAATGATCAGCTGATGTGACCTAATGATCAGCTGATGTGACCTAATGATCAGCTGATGTGACCTAATGATCAGCTGATGTGACGCAGCGATCAGCGGATGTGACCTAATGATCAGCTGATGAGACCTAATGATCAGCTGATGAGACCAAATGATCAGCTGAAACTCACCTGATCCACAAACGACGAAGACGAAGAGGGCGAGGAGCCACGGACCCACTGGAGACTTCTCCTCGTTGACTGGTCGCTGCAGCAGAGACGTGGAGGCAGATTAGTTCAGATCTAAGACTCATCAGTTAATAACAGACCGATGCCTCGCCAGGTCCTAAATTTACCTCCGAACACATTTAACCTGGAGCCCCGTCCAGGTTCTTATCTAGCCCCGGTTTAGCCCCGGTTTAGCCCAACTCCAAGTTCCCTGGAACCAGTTTGGAACCAGTGCTGAGGTGGTGAAAAAACTAAGAGCCAGTGCTAAATCAGGCTCAGGCTCTGAACCAGTCCTGGTGGAAAAGGGACGTAAGGCTCAACAAGATGTCCCAGAAAGGACGGGGAGACACACCCACCAGTTCTTGGTGGTTTTACCCTCAGAGTTTCTATTTAAACCTCTTTAAACTTCCTCCAGTCTCTTAGAACTGGAGAAGATGCTTAAATGAAACGTCTTCTCTGAACTCTGAGTCCAGATGTATTTTTTAAATACCTTTTGGACATAAACTGTGACCTGCAGGACTGAGAACCTTCACAGACGCTAAAGCTAACGCTAGCTGCTAGCTTCCTGGGCTAGAACATCAACCTGAATTAAAGAGACAGAAGGAACCCGGAAAAACACAGCACATTAGACAGAAAATACAGTTAGACGGGTGGCTCGTTAGCTTCTAGCCTGGTGGTTAGCCTTTAGCCTGGAGGTTAGCGGTTAGCCCGGTGGCCAGTAAGCCACTAGTCTGATGGTTAGTTAGATTCTAGCCGGGTGGCTCGTTAGCTTCTAGCCTGGTGGCTCGTTAGCTTCTAGCCTGGTGGTTAGCCTTTAGCCTGTTGGTTAGCCTTTAGCCTGGAGGTTAGCGGTTAGCCTGGTGGCCACTAAGCCACTAGTCTGATGCTTTGCTTCTAGTCTGATGGTTAGTTAGCCCCTAGCCTGGTGGTTAGTTAGCCGTTAGCTGTTAGCCTGGAGGTCGGTACCGATGTTTTCTGGACGTGTCCCCGCTGTGTGATCGTCTTGCTGTGCCTCTCGTTCGCCACTTTCATCCGCTGCACCGCCGACATGTTTCGGGTTTGACAACCGCTCCGGACCGGGAGGTGGAGGAGAAGGAGGAGGAGAAGGAGGCTGGAGGAGGAGGCGGTGGAGGAGAAAACGTCCCGCAGGAGGAGAGTCCTAGCCGGGGTTGTCTCCGTGGTCCTACGGTTAGCTGGCTGCTAGCTGAGCGAAGCTAACCGTGAAGCGGCTGCCCTCATCACGTGACACTGGACTTTTCGATTTTAATCGATTTGTTTTAATAAAGTCTTCGTTAAACACGCGGGTCGTCTAGTCGGCAAAGTCGGGCCAAAGAGAACAACAACAAAAGAGACTCCTACAACCTTCTGTCCGGTAGCAGCGAGGAAGATGCTGAGGAAGAACCACGTCAGTGGCGGAGGTGAAGGGATCCAGCTGGAACCAGCTTGAGCCGCTAGAGGGCGCTAGTCCCCACAGACCCCATAGACCTCCATGTTGAAACTAGCTCAACTTTACAGCGACATTAAACATGTTTACAGCCTGGTTTTTAAAACGGGTTTGGGCGGAAGCACTAAGCCCTAAATTATTGATATTGTTATCTTGAGAAAACAAAGCTCTGTTTTCTCGACATCTCGATTTATTTAATTGACCCTTTTCACGTGACGTCAGAGCACGTCCGGTTTGGGCGGGATCCTGACTTCCGCTGTCTCCGTGAGCGGTGTCCCCGAATCCACAGTGTCCCCGAATCCACAGTGTCTCCGAATCCACAGTGTCTCCTTCGGTTCTCGTATAAAACCTGTCCGGCCTCCGGGCAGGTTACAGGTTCTCCACAGAACACGACCCTTGTCTCAGCACAATCATAACAGCATCAGTGTGTTTTGATCATCTGTTAGTGTATGTTTCTCGCTTGTGTTGCCATGGTAACTTAATAAATATTAAACTGTTCATAGATTAGAATCATTTGGCCTTAATGTGTATATGAAAAAGAAAAAGTAAATCTCAGCGAAAGGTCAAACACCGCGGCTACATCAGAGAGACGCCATAAGACAAAGCACTGCAGATTAAACACATGTGTAAACTACACATCAGTGGATCAGTTAGTTCAGATTTAATGAAGCCATGAAGCTGCAGAGATGAATCAGATGTGACCCCTCTGGAGTAAAAAGATAAAACATCCTTCTATCATGTTACCTGGGCGACAGTAAAGCTGTGACATCACATCAATACATCAGGTTGTTGTCCTGAATGAAATGATCCTGATTCTGAGCTGAGTTTGAGCTAAAACATCCTCTTCTTTGTGTGATTATCTATAAGATGCGTTCAGGCCGTAACGCTCTTCTAGTGGTTTGGGCTCCGATCTCAATCAGGTCTTCAATGAAAGGACACGGTGTTTGACTTTTCTCCTTCATATCTGAGGAGAATCAGTCTTTGTGGATCAGCCTCATGGTTGTGATGGTTCTGCTGCCTTAGAACCCACAACAACACAAACCTGGTTCAGTCACTGAGCTGATAACCAGCGTCATGATGCCACTGATCCAGATCCTCACTGTTCTGGATCAGTTCAGCTGGATGAGTTGGAGTAAAACCGGATAAGTTGAGCTACTTCCTGATACAGGCCTCAGGTCTTTTAATATTAACTGCACAGCTTCATAAACAGTCACTTTATTAGGTACATTATTCCAACTGAAATGATGTTTTCTTGGTGTAGAAACAGAACACCAGAATCTTCACACACGTTCACCAGTGTACCTAATGAAATAGCCAGGGAGCGGCCTATATAAAGGAAGCCATAGAGATGTATTCATGTGACCCTGTGACCTTTGTGGGGCCTGAACCAGAGGTTGGGAACCAGGGTCTGTCTGCATGATATAAGAGACGCAGCCGGAGCCCAGGGACGTTTCTCTGAGTTTATTTCAGCCTGAGAGCGAAACAGCCTGAAGTCGACACACACACACACACACACACACACACACACACACACACACACACTCACACACACACACTCACACACACTCACACACACACACTCACACACACCACACACACACACTCACACACACACACGCACACACACACACACTCACACACACACACTCACACACACACTCACACACACACACACTCTGCTGGCTGAACAGTAGCCAGGGGTCAGAGGTCAGCGGTCATTAGTAGGACTGTCTACCGGACTCCTAGATTTATTAGTAAAGTTCCAGCATAAAGATCCTGGAGGTCAAAGGTCACTCCCATAGGTTGCCATGGCGACGCCCCCTAACAACCCAGGCCGCTGATGGAACCGATGCGGTCCATCTTCATCCCGAAGCATCCTCTCCCTCCCACCATCGACGTGCGGCTCCGCCTCCTCATCTTGGCCTGGCGCCGCAGGAAGTCCAGGAAGAACTGGGGCAAGGGGGCGGGGCGTCCCGGGGCGGGGGCGGGGCGACTTGCAGAGCCCTCGGTGATGTCATCGCGCATGGGCGGGGCCAAGATGAGAGAGGAGAGGCGAGAGCCGAACAGAGAGTGCAAGACCTGAAAAAAGGTGAAGACATGATGAAAACATGATGGACACATGAACATACGATGAACACATGAACACGTATTGAAACGTGATGGACACCTGTTTGTCGTGCTTCTGGGGTGAAGGTCTCGTCTCCACGGCAACGATGATGGAGAGAAGGAGGAGAGGAAGGAGAGAGGAGGAAGACGAAGTGGCAGCCATCTTTGTTTGGAAGGAAAAAAGGTTTAATTCAAACTGCTGTTACTATGGCAACAGATGCTTTACTCTGATTGGCTGCACTACACCTCCACCTGCTTGTCACACGATGAAGATGAAGACAGTCGACACACGATGAAGACAGTCGACACGATGAAGACAGTCGACACGATGAAGACAGTCGACACGATGAAGACAGTCGACAGAGTGGTGGAAATAACTTTTGGACACCTGATGCATTTGTGAAATATGAAGAATCTCTCTCAGGTTTTCAGGTGCAGGTTCTTTTAGTTCAGTCACAGACTAAATACTAAACAATCCTAAAACAGTCATTAAAACTTTAAACTGACTGGTTCCATAGAAATCCAGCAGAAATGTTGAGTTTTGGTCGTTTTGGTTCCAGTGATCCACTAATGGAGGCCGTGCTTTTTTATCAGAGACACATTGTTCTGTTGCTTCGTGTCTTTATAAAACCAGAACATGTTCCTCAGAGACTAAAACGTCTAAAACAAGGAACCTAAAGAAGATCCAGGTTCTCAGCCAGGAAGGACCAGCTGCCTCCAGATCACCAGGAAGTACAGATTCATCCTTCATCAGCTGGATCCACTCTGCAGAAATACAGACGAACCAACATCTGGACGTCCAACCAATGACCTCATCCTGATCCACATGTGCAGGGAAACCAGCCAATGACATCACAGGAGCTCCAGCAGCAGTGGTCAAACCAAACTGGTGTCCAGTGTTCCAGCCTCCCTGTACGTGGTGGACGTTTAGATCATGGCTTAAGGTCCTACAAGGCTGTGAAGAAGCCCCTGATCAATGAGAGACAGAGCTTAGACCCAAGAACACAAGGACTGGACATTCAGGACCTGGAAGAAGGTTCTGTGGTCAGATGAGTCCAGTTTCCAGCTTTATCTTCCTCCTGCTAATGTTCTGCTACGCAGAAGGCCAGGCCAAGCATCATCTCCAGCATGGACAGCAGCTACTGTCAGACATGGTGGAGGCAGCATCAGGCTTTGATGCATGATGCTGCTGGTGTTGCTCATCTCACTGTCTGTCATCACACATTCAGCTCGTTCTCCAAACCCACATGGTTCCTTCTGCACGTGCTCTGTTGTGTCCAGGTCCAAACTGGATGTTTCTACCAGATAAAGCCCCTTGACTCACATCCAGGACCAGTAGAACCTGATCCAGGATCCAGGACCAGCAGAACCTGATCCAGGATCCAGGATCAGTAGAACCTGATCCAGGATCCAGGACCTGTAGAACCAGGCTGCAGGAGCACAGGATCCAGGATCAGTAGAACCAGGCTGCAGGAGCACAGGGTCCAGGACCAGTAGAACCTGATCCAGGATCCAGGACCAGCAGAACCTGATCCAGGACCAGTAGAACCTGGCTGCAGGAGCACAGCATCAGTAGAACCTGGCTGCAGGAGCACAGGATCCAGGACCAGGATCCAGGACCAGTAGAACCTGGCTGCAGGAGCACAGGATCCAGGACCAGGATCCAGGACCAGTAGAACCTGGCTGCAGGAGCACAGGATCCAGGTTTTAGAGTGGCCCCTGAATGAGCCCATTGTAAATCTGTGGTGGATTATCAAAAGGTCTGTTTCAAAGAGCAAATCAATGAATTTAGAAGAATTAAAAGTAGTAACTGAAGAAGAACGGGAGCAGATTATCTGATCAGTGTGAAAGGCTGGTGGGAACATGGAGCCAGGATCAGAGCTCTACTGCTGCTAATAAATATTAATCTGATCATCTGATGCTGCATTTAGTTCCTGTTCAGCTTTGAACACATTCTCTGCTATTTGTTCACTTTGAGAACTGACACATTGAATTGGGCTAGAATTTAGTTTTGTTATTTTTTCTTGTAAACAATAAACAAAATAAATATAATTTCTATTTGTTCGTCTCTAATGCAGCCACACCTTTGAAACACAAAGAAGATTTTCCCACAAATTTTTGATGATCATATTTGAGATTGTGTAACATTTTGAGGGCGTACCAAAGCGTTTTTCCACCACTGTAAACGACAAAGACAGTTCACAAACATGATGAAGACAGAAGTTATGGATTGTTCAGTTATTTTGACTGATTGATTCATTTTGTCCAAAAGCCAGATGTGCTTTTAATTATTTTAATTGAACTTTAATTCATAATAATCTAATTATTCTAATTATTGTACAAATCATGTTTTTAGCAAAACACTTTTTTTTCTAAACCCAGAGTAAATCGATTGACACTTTTCTAAAAGAGAAAGAAACATTAGAAACAGAAAAGAGATCAGTAAATCAGCAGCAAATCTTGTAAACCACAAGGTTTCAAACAAACTCTGGAGTCTTTACCACCAGAAAATAGATCCAACACAGAGCTGAAGACATTTAGTGAGAAAGTCAAACTTTGATTCAAGCAGCAGTTATTTCTTTAATCTTTGTAAATAGTTTTATTACTGAACTGCTGTAATTGTGTTATTGAAAAAGTTGGCCAGGGACAAAGAAGCTCGATGTGTGTACGTATTGTCCCTAAAAATACAGTTTAAATACAGTTTCTGTTCACGTCCGATGGACGTTACAGATCGGATCATGTGAAGATCTGGACTTACTGAACCAGGATCAAATGTTCCTCAGATGAACTCCGAGAGACTCGGCCGCTCGTCGATGGGTTGATTTGTTTCCAGAGAAAGGAAGTGATGATCAGAGTTTGTCTCTGTCCTGTCTCACGTCAGGACGGGTCAGTTCTACGGGACGACGCCGGACGGCGCTTTAATACCCCCCCGGGCCGTGAGGTCACACATTCTTACTGCTGTCGCCCCGGCAACGGCCTGACACACTCACACACACACACACACACACACACACTACAACACACTGTTCAATTCAATTTTATTTCTATAGCGTCAAAAACAACACAAATGGGCTCATGATCCTTTAGAAACACTGGTCTGAAACCTCCAGAGCAGGACGGAAAAACCTGGAGCAGAACCAGCTGATATGGAGGAACCATCTGAACCTGTTGATGATCTATGAGGCAGTTTGAGGATGTGAGAGGAATCATGGGCAGGTTGGTGAATAGTTCATCTAGGTAGGAGTGGACACCTGGAGGAGGACATGAAGACTGGGACAGATGTAGTTTATGGAGCTCCACAGGTCACAAACACACAACTCCACAAGAAGATGGAGGAGGAGGGTTAGCATGCAGCTAACATGCTATACAGGAGCAGCACAGCGCTACATGACTAGTAACAGAGAAGAGAGAGGAGAGGACATGTCCTCAGTGCATCGTCCCCCTGCAGCCTCGGCCTATAGCAGCATAACTAAGGGTTGGTTAAGTCCAGCTCTAACTATAAGCTTTGTCTAAAAGGAAAGTCTTAGTCCTGACCTTAAACGTAGAGACTGTGTCTGCCTCCAGAACCCAAACTGGGAGCTGGTTCCATAGGAGAGGAGCCTGATAGCTGAAGGTTCTACCTCCCATTCTACTTTTAGAACCTCTAGGAACCACAAGCAGACCTGCACTTAGAGATGGTAGTGATCTGTTGGGACAGTATGGTTCTATGAGGTCTTTCAGATATGATGGAGCTCGGCCTTTCAGGGCCTTGTATGTAAGGAGGAGGATTTTAAATTCAATTCTAGTTTTAAAGGAGCAATGAAGAGAAGCTAATACTGGAGTAATATGATCTCTCTTGCTAATTCCTGTCAGTGCTCTTGCTGCAGCGTTTTGAATCAATTGGAGGCTTTTTAAAGAGTATTTGGAGCCAGACAGTAACGAGTTACAATAATCCAGCCTGGAAGACACAAATGCATCAACTAGTTTTTCCGCATCACTCTGAGAAAGGATGTTCCTAATGTTGATGATATTACGAAGGTGAAAGAAAGCAGTCCTGGTCACCTGCTTTATGTGAGAATTAAAGGACATATCCTGGTCAAATATAACACCAAGGTTTTCCACAGTAGTACTGGAGGCCAAGGTAACGCCATCCAACAAAAGCAGGTGATTAGATAATGAATCTCTGACATGTTTAGAGCCAAATACGATAACTTCTGTTTTGTCTGAGTTTAAAAGTAGAAAATTACAGGTCATCAAGGCCTTTATGTCTTTAAGGCGCTTGGAGTTTAACCAGCTGATTAGTTTCATCTGGTTTCATGGATAAATATAGCTGGGTATCATCTGCGTAGCAATGGAAGTTTATGCCGTGCTTTCTAATAATACTGCCTAAGGGAAGCATGTATAATGTGAATAATATTGGTCCTAGCACAGAACCCTGAGGAACTCCATAGCTTACTTTGGTATATATAGAAGAGTTGTTGTTTACATGGACAAACTGGAATCTGTCTGACAGATATGATTCAAACCAGTCTAGTGCAGTTCCTGTAATCTTGATCACACTTTCAAGTCTCTGTAGTAGAATATTGTGATCAATAGTGTCAAATGCAGCACTGAGATCTAGCAGGACAAGTATAGAGACAAGTTCATCGTCTGAAGCCATGAGGAGATCATTGGTAACTTTAACCAGAGCTGTTTCTGTGCTATGATGAGCTCTAAAACCTGACTGAAACTCTTCAAACAAACCATTCCTGTTTAAATGATCAAGCAACTGATTGATAACAACCCTTTCAAAACTTTAGAGATAAAAGGAAGGTTGGAAATTGGCCTATAGTTGCTAAAACATCTGGGTCAAAAGTGGGTTTTTTAAGTAAAGGTTTAATTACAGCAGTTTTAAAAGACTGCGGCACATATCCTGTTAATAAAGATAAGTTTATCTGATTTAATATGGAGGTATTAATTAATGGATAAACCTCCTTGAGCAACTTAGTTGTGATGGCGTCTAGAAGACAAGTTGATGGTTTAGATGCTGTAATAACTGAAGTGAGTTCAGGAAGATCAATTAGAGAGAAAGAATCCAAATACTGACTCGGTCCTACAGAGGTTTCTAATGCCACTGTACTCACATCTTTGACAGATGGAAGGATGCTATGAATTTTATCTCTAATGCAACAATTTTATCAGTGAAGAAGCTCATGAAGTCATTACTGCTGAGGTCTGAAGGAATAAGATGCTCAACAGAGCTGTGACTCTTTGTCAGCCTGGCTACAGCTGAAAAGAAATCTGGGTTGTTCTTGTTTTCTTCTATTAATGAAGAATAATAGCTGTTCTAATCTTACGGAGAGTTTTTTTTATAAGTTGTTAAACTATCTTTCCAGGCTATGTGAGCTTCTTCAGAACTAGTGGAATGACAAATTCTTTCCAGCTTTGAACTGTTCCACTGTGAATTATACCATGGAGCTGCCCTCCTTCCATTTACCACCTTCTTTTAAGAGGAGCAACTAGATTTAGAGTTGTACTAAGTGATGCTGTCGTGCTGTCAACAAAATAATCTATTTGTGATGGAGTCAGATTGTGGTTGCTCACATCCACATCACTAACATAAGGCACTGAGGTAAATACTGAAGGTATTAATTCCTTATATCTAGTTACAGCATCATCAGATAAGTGTCGACCATAACGAAATGTCTTTCCAATTTCTGTGTAATTACTTATAGTAAATTCAAATGTTAAAGAGAATGATGGGACAATAGAGGGTTGTGAGAATATACGGTTAGACCTTCAGTTTCTAGGCCATAAGTTAGTACAAGATCTAAGGTGTGATTGAAACAGTGAGTTGAACCATTTACATTCTG
>NC_061770.1:28334462-28409462 GCF_022458985.1 Mugil cephalus
CATCAGCTGGTTGTATTTAGCCAGACGCTCCGACCTGCAGGGGGCGCCAGTCTTAATCTGAGAGAGAGACAGGAGACAGAGACAGGAGGGAGAGACAGGTCGTCAGTGACTTAGTTACAATGTGTTTTGCTTCCCGTCCGTCCGTCTGTCCACCTGTCTGTCCCTACCTGTCCAGTGCAGAGTCCAACCACCAGGTCAGAGATGAAGGTGTCTTCAGTCTCTCCAGAGCGATGGCTGACCATAACACCCCAACCACTGCTCTGAGCCAGCTTACACCTGAGAGACAGACAGGCAGGGGGACAGGTAGGGGAGAGAGACAGAGAGACAGGTCAGGAGACAGAAAGGGAGGGGGACAGGTAGGGGAGAGAGACAGAGAGACAGGTCAAGAGACAGAAAGAGAGGGGGATTTTAGTTAAGGTTAAATATGGTTCACACCCAACAATAGACAGACAGACAGGTAGACAGACAGACAGACAGACAGACAGACAGACAGACAGGTAGACAGTTGGACAGACAGACAGACAGACAGACAGACAGGTAGACAGACAGACAGACAGGTGGACAGACAGACAGACAGACAGACAGACAGGCGGACAGACAGGCAGACAGACAGACAGGTGGACAGAAAGACAGACAGACAGACATGTAGACAGACAGGAGGACAGACAGACAGGTGGACAGACAGACAGACAGACAGGCAGACAGACAGACAGGAGGACAGACAGACAGACAGACATGTAGACAGGCAGACAGACAGACAGACAGGTGGACAGACAGACAGACAGACAGGTGGACAGACAGGTGGACAGACAGACAGACAGACATGTAGACAGGCAGACAGACAGACAGACAGGTGGACAGACAGGTGGACAGACAGACAGGTGGACAGACAGACAGACAGGCAGACAGACAGACAGGAGGACAGACAGACAGACAGACATGTAGACAGGCAGACAGACAGACAGACAGGTGGACAGACAGGTGGACAGACAGACAGACAGGTGGACAGACAGGTGGACAGACAGACAGGCAGGTGTCTTACGCCTGGATGGACTCGGTGACTGAGCCGATCTGGTTGACTTTGAGCAGCAGACAGTTACAGGCCTTCTTCTCCACCGCCTGCTGGATCCTCTTGGGATTGGTCACCGTCAGGTCGTCTCCTACGATCTGATTGGTTGGAACGGACACACAGGTGAGTTTTTACCAGAGCCCCGCCCCCCTCTGACTACCTGTCTGACTCACCTGGATGTCCGTAGACGCGGTGAACTTGGCCCATTGCTCCCAGTCATCCTGGTCGAACGGGTCCTCGATGGACTGAACTGAAGACAGACAGAGAGACAGAGAAGGTGAGACAGACAGACAGACAGAGAGACAGACAGAGAGACAGAGAAGGTGAGACAGAGCCCCCTGGAGGCTGGAGGCTGCTACTGCACCTCCAGCCTCATTTATTACCAACCTTCCTCAGTGGTTGAATGTTTTAAACCAGTTTGATCTTAAGGAGTCAGACCATTAACACAACACAATAATAACCTATAAATATCGACAACTACACACTGTTTCCATTTGTTTCAGTTCAAAGAAGAACAAGGGAATTAGCAGAATGTGTATATTAAATGTTTACATTTAGTATAAATCAGTGTGATCTGGGCTCGTTGGTCTCTACTGTTTGTCCTACGTCATTTTCAGACTTTGCTGCTGCCGTGGCCAGTGTGTAGGCCGTGTTTTAGGTGGGGAGGGTTTTACCAGGGTAGCCCTTGATGAAGCTGCGGTACAGGTCTCCCAGCTTCTCGCCGCTGATGTGTCTGGACGGGTCATCGGGGGACTTGAAGTCCAGGTCGTACTTTCCACTGCGGAAGAACTCGGAGGCGGCCACGTCCATCCCGATGATGATCTTGTCGGGGTAGCCGGCCTTCTCGATGGCTGTCTTCAGCAGCTCCAGAGCTGCAGGACAAGAAGACAGAGGAGGACAAGAGCCGCAGCCAAGTTTAGACCCCGACCTTGGACCACGAGGACAGATTTAAGACAGAAGGACAGGTGGAGGTCTTACCCTCGTTGTTCTCCAGGATATTGGGGGCGAAGCCTCCCTCATCTCCCACGTTGGTGGCGTCCTTGCCGTATTTGGCCTTGATGACGTTCTTCAGGTTGTGGTAGACCTGGGGACACGGCAGAGACACGGTGAGAGGACAGAATCCGGACAGACAGCTGGACCAGACGTCCAAACACTCGGCACCTCGGCTCCGATCCTCATGGCCTCGTGGAAGTTGGCGGCTCCGATGGGAAGAATCATGAACTCCTGCATGGCCAGCTTGTTTCCGGCGTGGCTTCCTCCGTTGATAACGTTGAACGCCTGAACAGAAAGACGAGGCATCAGGACCATGCTAACGCACTAACAAGCTAACTTCACACTCACACTCGCTAGCTGCACAAGCTAACAACGCTAACACGCTAACTAATAATGGACACATCTGCTTCCCGTGTATTAAACAGTGGACAATTTAAAAACTAATCAGTGGGTTGTATTTAAGTGTTGAAGATAGCCCCTCCCACCAAGCACAAGCCCCTCCCACTCACAGGAACAGGAAGTATGACGTCTTTGTGTCCAGCGAGGTCAGCGATGTGGCGGTAGAGAGGAACTCCCTTCTCTGCAGCTCCAGCTTTACAGACGGCCAGCGACACTCCGAGGATAGCGTTAGCTCCGAACTTAGCTAGGGGCCAGAGGTCAGAGGTCAGAGGTCAGAGGGAGGTCAGAGGTCAGAGAGAGGTCAGAGGTCAGAGAGAGGTCAGAGGTCAGAGGTCAGAGAGAGGTCAGAGAGAGGTCAGAGAGAGGTCAGAGGGGTTCTCACATTTATTCTCAGTTCCGTCCAACTCCAGCATGAACTTGTCAATCTTTTCCTGCTCAACAACGCTGAAGTTCTGGAAACAGAGACAGAAATAATTAATAACAGATTAATAACTGATTAATAACAGATTAATAACAGATTAATAACTGAGTGTTGTCTCGTACCTTCTCGATCAGTTTTGGGGCGATGTCTTTGTTGACGTGATCCACAGCTTTAATGGTTCCTGCACACAGACACACATGTCATCAGCGTGGGTCTTGAACCCTCCACCAGGGGGCAGCCTTGCTCCTACCTTTGCCCAGGTACCGGCTCTTGTCTCCGTCGCGAAGCTCCAGGGCCTCATGGACTCCGGTGGACGCTCCGCTGGGGACAGCGGCCCTGAAGAGACCTGGGAACAGTTGGACGTTACTGGGAGACCCTGACGCTAAATGCTACCCATGCTAACTATGCTAAAAGCTGGTGCCTCACCCTTGGCTGTCCACAGGTCCACCTCCACAGTGGGGTTTCCTCTGGAGTCCAGGATCTCCCGGGCGTGGATTTTAGTGATAGACATCCTGACTGAGACAGAGACAGTTGGGGGACACACAACACACCAGGTGAGCTGTTGGACATGTTTGTCACTCGAAACAGATACTGTCCTTTAATTACAAGAAAAGACTGAACCCTGTCCTCGTCTATAAGGACAGACTGGACCCTGTCCTGGACTATGAGGACAGGTTGGACCTTGTCCTGGTCTTTGAAGACAGACTGAACCCTGTCCTAGTCTATAAGGACAGACTGGACCCTGTCCTCGTCTATAAGGACAGACTGGACCCTGGACCCTGTCCTGGTCTATGAGGACAGGTTGGACCTTGTCCTGGTCTATGAGGTCAGGTTGGACCTTGTCCTCGTCTATAAGGACAGACTGGACCCTATCCTGGTCTATGAGGACAGGTTGGACCTTGTCCTCGTCTATAAGGACAGACTGGACCCTGTCCTGGTCTATGAGGACAGGTTGGACCTTGTCCTCGTCTATAAGGACAGACTGGACCTTATCCTGGTCTATGAGGACAGGTTGGACCTTGTCCCGGTTAGGAAGACTGGACCCTGTCCTGTCATGAAGTGTTGGACCTTGTCCTCGTCATAAGGCGATGGACTATCTGTCTATGAGGCAGGTTGGACTGTCCTGTCTTAGAAGATGGACTTGTCTGTCTATGATGAGGTTGGACGTCTGTCTATGAGGACAGTTGGACCTGCCCTGTCTATGAGAAGTGGACCTGTCCGGTTGGAGTCAAGTCCTACGTGTGTCGTCACTGGGATCAATAAAGATCAATAAAGTTTAACTGCGTTTGAACGCTGCGAGTTAAAGAGTGACCTTGAAAAAACAACTAGAGATAAGCTAAAATGCTAACTGTGTTAGCATGCGTGGAGAATAGAATCTTTATTGTCACTGTATGAATATAACTACACTGGAGATGCTGCCCCTCACGGTGCACAACATCACTCCACATAAATAATTCAAACAATCAGAAAACACTGCACACACTCACAACCACAAACAACATGAACACTGAGTGTAGCTCAGTTATTCATCAACCAGCAGCAGCAAAGACCAACAGGACCAATCAGACGAGACATCGACACAGGACAGGGCTGTTAGGAGTTTAGAGAAAGAGTAGAGAAGTAAAGTCCTGGAACATGTCAGACCTGCTGCAGAGATCCTGTGTAGAGCCATCAGGACTCCATGTCAGACTCCACCCACCCCGGCCTCAGCCAATCAGAGGCCTGCACTTGTGACCGACAGCCAATGGGAGCAAAAGGAGAGAGGGAGAGACCATTGTGCTGGTAGAGGAGGGGGGTGAGGGGGGGTTTGTCCTCTGCGCCTGTCCTCTGTCACGGTTATTTTTACTCTGCGTCCACAGAGTGAAGCCTTTGACATTTTCCCGGACCTTTCCACGAGGTCATGAATTCCTACGCCTCTGATTGAGTTACACTCACGAACGTTTGTGACATTTCAACAAGAATCTGGACGTGAGCTGATCTCAGCTGAACTTCATCACCTCAGAGCTGCAGACAAAGTTCAGGAGATCGATATGTAAGTGGCTCCACCACGGAACGGAGCCACGTTAGCCATGTTAGCATGCCTGGTTAATTAGCAGCACAACAGTTTGAGCGTTCACAGTCGTTAGCAGTGAGAAGAGCGACTGTAATGCTAACAGTGCTACTTGAGGGGGGGTGTCTCTCAGCAAGACAACAGCTGAGCACAGACAGACTGGTGTTTCTGTCCCTGTGAGGACCCAGCGTTGACAAAATACTGTAACCCTACGTCTAACCCTGACCCCTGACCTTTAGCCTGACCCTGACTCTGACCCCTGACCTCTACCCTGACACCAGGTCTGAAAGCTTTTAGAAGGAATTGAACATTAATTATGTGAAATAACTGAACAGGTTTTAATAATAAACTCAATTAATCCCATCAGGATGTCCTCAGTGTGTAGTTCACTGTCATCTTGTTAATCACAGTTTTTAGTTACAACATAAATAATATCTCTTGTCTCTCGTCTCCTGTCTCCTGTCTCTGTCTCCGTCTCTGTCTCTGGGTGGACTTTGTGTCCCTGCACGCCGTCTGTCAGGTTCCAGTCTGACCTTCACTGAGCCTGAAGTTTTCGTTTCTTTGCTGCTGCAGGTTCAGAATCAAAGGGAGTGGACACTGGACTCTCCAAGTCAAACATGAAGACACTTTCTCTGTCTAAAGTTTTCAGCCGCCTACCTGAGAAGTGTGTTCAGAGGAGGAGAGGGGAGTTGTCTCTGTCCGTCTGACTGTCCGACTGACGTGGAAAGTGTCCCTGCGTCTGGCTGCAGGGCTTTTATAGTGTACGGGAGAGGAGGAGTTAGGGAGGAGCGGCAGGGAGCGTCTGCATGGGCTCCGACTGCAGGGACCAGAAAAACCTCAGCGACATTCAATGATTAACACGATAAGACTGGTCGTTTTAGTCCTCGTACTTTGACGTTTCTCTTATTTACATATTTACCGTGCACATAGGTGTTTCTGGTCATTTTGTGCTTCCGTCACTTTTTTACTCACCACAGTCTCGTTTGTCAGTGCACCTCTACGGGTTCAGGACGACCGCGGCGAAACCCAGATGTAGCTCAGCAATGTCTCCTGAACAGTGCAACAGAATGAGAATGCAAGATTAATTTAATTAAAGACATTTTTACAGCAGCAAAGTCATGAAGCGTGAATTCAAATTCAAAGAATTATTGGTGTGTGACTACAGGCTGTATGCCCATCATGCAGCGCTGCTCTAAACAGAAAGAACAGTAGCATTACTTGTTTTTTACAGAATTCAGCCAGACCATACTGTGTATTTTCTACATATTTCACATTAAACGTGAGAATCAACGTGACGTTGATGAAATCCCAGGAAATTCTCCGGCCACTTGTGAAACGTTTGGTTTGGACCAATGGTTTGAAAATAAGTTGTATTAATCTTTGGTGGTTTGTAATTTGGACGGCGCTAATAGACGGCAGCATCAGCACATATTATTAGCATATTAGCAGCAGCTAAGTTGTCAGTAATCACAAACCCTTTATTGTCATTATGCTAGAACATAAAACTTTGGGCGGTACCTCCTGGTTTAATATAAAAACAATAGAATAAGCACTATTTACCGATATGTACATATAGCAGCATTTTTTTTTTAGTTTTTATATTTTTAGTTGTCCATGTTAGCCACGTTAGCATTTGTATTTAATCAGTGTTGAACTCATGAACCTTTTCCAGACTCCTGTGTTCCTGCATGTCTCTGGATCTGGGCCTGAGGTCCAGCGGTGGACGATCTCTCTTGGACCAGGTCCTGTTGAAGTGGTTTCTGGACTGAGATCAGGTCTGGGTGGGACTAGAGGAAGTGGAGTTTTAGCACTTTAACCCTGGACCATGGAGGTCTGGATCTAGAGTCCCCTCAATAAAAAAAACCTTTGTCTAAAACCTTTGACTGATATTTAAATTAGCTTGATGATCTGAGACATTTAAGTGTGACAATGAATGAATGAATCAGGAAGGATGAACACTTTAACGCCACTGTATTAGCATCACAGCACTGTTAGCATCAAGCTCTAGCAACAGCGACGGCTCGAGTTGTGATTTATTTTTCCTCTTTTTCCCCTCTTCTAAATAAAACATTTTCCTCCTGTGTCTCCGTCCTCAGGCTGAGAGGAGGGAACCATCGCGACGGCCCCTACTCCAAACAGAGAAGGTCAAAGTTCACCTCAAATGGAAACGTGAGACCGTCTCAGCATTTACTGCAAAGGGCAGTAACCCCGCAAACACAAACCTTACCCTTTACACTCACCTTTAGCTGGAGCTCATACTCACTCTGTCCAGCGTGGCTGTAGCCTTTACAGGCGACTAAATATAACTGCACATGACTGCACGGCTCACATGGTGCACTTACAGTACACAAATATGTTCTCACTGCCTTTAATTCTGCACGTACAGCCCTTCAAACTCAGACGCCTTGATACTTGGATTAACTGTAGTTAGTGGCATCAGTGTTAACCTCCTGAGACCCAAGCTTTTGATTCCAATGCATTTTTAATTCCTCCGAGGTATTTGGGAATAGTAGGACATGCAAAAACTAAGCATCATCTTTGAACAAGAAGTCCACCTTTATTACCATCATCATTATTAATGATAATATATATATATATTATAATAAAGTCACCGATGAGTAACAGAGTAGAAAACTGTTTAATACCTGAGCAAAAACAGAATTGCAGAACGATGCTTTCAGCCATTTGCCCGCGACGTGGAGAAGGGTCGAATCATTGGCTGCATCAAGCAGAGGAAACATGTAGAAACTACTAAAACTGGCTTAAGACCTTTATTCCAGACTGGAAGGACAGTGGGGAACCATGTTCTACCAGGAAGAAATAAATCCTGATTGATGGAGAAACGTTTGGAAGAAAAGCAGCAGTAGAACTCAGGGCTGTGTTTAATAGTGGAAGGAAGAGATTTCACACCATGGACAATGTGAAGGGAACTCAAGGGACTGAACAGAAAACCACTGATCAGGGAGGACAACCGGGAAAAAAGGCTCCAGTCCGACAGGGAGCAGCACAGAGACTCTGGAGACATGGGGGGAGGTCATGAGGTCTGAGGAGTCCAGGCCTGAGCATCTCTGGCTTGGTGGATGGAAATAAGAGGAGGCATTTTATTTGTTTTCCTGTGCTACATGGTGTAATTGTGTGTGATGTTCAGACAGGTGAGGACACACAGAAACCAGGACAGCGTTGACAGAATAAACCTTTTATTGTGACTTTGTGATTGGACACTGGTCGAACATGTAACACTGGTTCCCTGCCTCGTAGCAGAATTACCGCGGCCGTACGCGAACGTCTTCAGAAAACGAGAAGAAGGAGAAACACCACATGTTTAACACACTGGGTTTATTGGGAGGTGGAAGGACTCGGGTAATTCTGCTAGCAGGCTAACGATGTCAAACACTGGAGAATAAAAACAAACTACTGAAGGACCTCTGGAGACGATGTGGTGGGGGCGTCCATCCTGTCTTACATTGCAGACTTTCGCAGGTGTGTGACAACACCATAGACCTTGCTGGACACTTGTCCCCCGTTGGCGTCTTTAGTGCCTTTAGCTATGACTATAGCTGTGGACACAGAGAGAGAGACAAACTCTGAGTTTATATTCAAACAAGTATGACTTTGACCTGTCTCTGTCCTCCCGCCCTCTGTCCTCTGTCTCTAATTGTCCGTCCTCCTGTCCCCTGTCCTACCTGTCGCGCTCCGTCCCACGCAGACGTTGTATGAGTTGCCTTCAGCGTCTGCCGCTGTCTTCAGCTGCAGGGCGTACACTTCCTCCGTGTCCATCTGGTCTCGGAGCATCCGGCATTTCTGTCCCCCGATGACGACCCCAGTCTGTCCAAAGTTACTCCGGTCTCCAGCCAACTTCTTTATCTCATCCACCTGAGAGACAGGGACAGGGACAGGGACAGGTTCTTATTAAATCATTTCAAGATGATGAGAATGGCCGGTCTAGACCGCGGCGTGTCTTAATTAATGATGTTAGTAATAGATTATTAGATTAATTGATAATTAGGGACGTTACTAATTAGTGGTGACGCTATGAATCGGTGATGATATCACAGTGACCACTCTGTGAGACACTGGCTGTTTCAGCTGTTGTGAAGTAAAAGTGTGAAAAGTGTGAAGCTGCAGCAACATGAAGACAAGAATGTGAGGACGGCAAGTTAAGACACGACACACACCGACACACACTGACACACACTGACCCACATGCATTAACACACACTTACACACACTGCTGCTGTCTGCACCACTTCCTCAAAACCAGCAGCCAATCACAGCCAAGACCTTCGAGGGGGTTAAATTACCATGCAGTGTGACATAACACACACACACACACACACACACACAGTAACACACGCACTAACACACACTGCACACACCGGGAGGGTCTAAACCTTTACAAAAAACAACACAAATCTACTTCCTGCCATAAACACAGTGTGTGTGTGTGTGTGTGTGTGTGTGTGTGTGTGTGTGTGTGTGTGTGTGTTCTTGTACCGCTATCTTTCTGAGAACCACCAGATTGAGGACATTTGTGCAAAGTGAGGACATTTTGACATTTCCTCACCTTTTGGCTGTTTTGAAGGTTTAAACTCAGTTTTAGGGTAAAGTTCACAATCAGGTCATGATCATGGTTAGAGTTAGAGTTTAAAAAATAGTTTATAAATGTGTGTGTATAAGTGTGCGTGTGTGTGGGTGTGTGTCTGTCTGTGTGTGTGTGTGTCAGAAACCAGAAGTGCTGATGTCTCTACTTCCTGTGTTGTGTGTTTTTGACAGTGTTGTCCTTATAAGGAAGTTGAAGCTGTTGAGCTGCAGCTCTGAAAACCTCAGAAACACGGAAACTGAGAGACTGGGAGTCGACGCTGACGTTCCCACGGAGCCAACGCTCCTCGTCTGACACACGCCGACCGACACTAACACAGATCAGTCCAACTAGCGCACTACACTCATCACACAAAGGGTTTGTAACGGAGGCGAGGAGGCGAGGAGGCGAGGAGGCAAGGAGGCGAGGAGGCGAGGGCCTGAGGGGGTTAAAGAAGGTCTCTCAGCAGGAGTCTAACCTGAACCTCCTCTCTGTCTGCTCCCTCTCATCAGAGCGAGAAGAGAGAACACACCCGGAGCTAGTCGAGGGCGAGGGGGGAGGAGGAGGTGGAGGAGGTGGAGGAGGTGGAGGAGGTGGAGGAGAGCTAAAGGATGGAGGAGCTTTCTTCAAACCACCACCAGCTTCTCTCCTCAGGAGGTGGAGGAGGAGGTTTTCAGTAAAATGGTGATTGAGCTGCAGCTTCCAGCTACGTTTGTGTCGAAGAATTTCTCATCTGTGTCTGTGTGTGTGTCTGTGTGTGTGTCTCTGTGTGTGTCTCTGTGTGTGTGTCTGTGTGTGTCTCTGTGTGTGTCTCTGTGTGTGTGTCTGTGTGTGTCTCTGTGTGTGTCTCTGTGTGCGCTAGTTATTGTGTTCCTTCTATTCCTGAGGCTTCTCTTCGGTACGAGGGTGGAGGGCAAAGAAAGAAGAATGTGACAAGAAGCTCTTTGAATGTGGCGTGTGTGTCCGTGCATGCATGAGTTCGTGCATGTGTGTGTGTGTGTGTGTGTGTGTGTGTGTGTGTGTGCGCGTACCGAGACAGTGAAGCCGGGCGATGCGGCCCAGACGCTCTCCTGGCCGGAGCTGACGCCACAGATGGCGGCTTGGGCCACGGGGGCCGTGCCGCTGCCGTCCGCCGCTAGCAAGGTATCAATGTACGACTGCCACGACATCTTGGCTGATGGAAACACAACAACACAACAACAGACGTTAACGTCTTTAGATGAACACCAGTAACCGTGAGAGAGAGAGGGGGGAGAGGGGTGGGGGTGGGGGTGAGGAGAAGACACCCTGTCAGCTTACCTGTGCAGGTGGAGTCTCGCTGGATGAGGGAAGGAGTGCAGAGAGAAGTGAAATGCACGGAGGAGGAAGAAGCCTGGTCTTTTATATACGTCGGGCCACTCCCAGCCTGCAGGCAGCTTCCTGCCCCCCGCCCCCCCGCTTCCACCCGCCCCCTCCTCTCACTCTCTCTCTCACCTGGGAAGTAGAGAACAGGACGTAGAACCCCGACCAACTGGGTGCAGCAGCAGTTCAACAAGCTCCGTCTTGTGTCCAGACTCAGAACCAATCAACACGTCCAATGTCCTGGACGGACCCCCCCCCCCCCCCTCCCCGTCCTCGTCCTCATGTCCTTCACAAGCCTCTGCAGCTTGGGACAGAAGAGAAGTCTGGGTTTCACCTGTTGTCTATGTCATTGTTATTATTATTATCATTGGGGACAGAGGGACAGGAGGACAGAGGGACAGGAGGACAGAGGGACAGGAGGACAGAGGGACAGACTGAATGTGGAGAAGTTCACTGCAAACCGCCGTCAGCAGGAAGCTGCAGAGTAACGTGGTCTCCACATAAACCACTTCCTCCCGGCCCGCTTCACTTCACACCGGTCGACTCAGGCCCCGCCTGCGCGCAGAGCAGATGTGGTGCATCATGGGAGTTGGAGTGTGCACCGAGGGGCAAAAACTGTAGCTCCTGGTTGTGAAATCAAACGTGCAGCGTTCAGACGAATACCGCGCTCCTCGGGCTAACGCACACTCACACATACCTGAACAGGCGGAGACAGGCCTGCAGCACGCACCCCCCCCTCCACCGCACCCCCCCCAAGACACACCTCCTGCTGATGTTGCCGTAGTCCTATGAGGACTGTTGTAGCTCCCTGGTCGTCTGTGGTCGTCACTCAGATAAAAAACGTCTTTGCAGGTTTGTGCAGTGAAACCCACCAGGTCCTAGTTGACCTCTGACCTTTGAGCAGGCATGCAGGTAGAGAGCAGAGGGAGCCGGGGTGGTGGGGGGGAGGAGGAGGAGGAGGAGGAGGCTGACAGGTAAGTGCAAGCACAGCTTCGGTATTTATGGCCTCAAACCACAGCTCCTCCACTCGCTGCCTCGGTCCTGAATAAGGGGGCATGGGAGAGCAAAATGAAACCTGTTAGAGGAGGAGGAGGATGGAACCACGGGAGGCTACCTGAGACAAGGCCAGCGCAAAACAAGACAAGACAAGACACCAGATGAAACTAAGAAAAGAGGACAAGGCACGAGGAAAAGAATAAAAGAAGAAAGGAACCAATGGCTCCTGATAAAACTCCAAAATGGCCTCAAGGACAGGAGCTATGTCTTTACTTCTGTCCTTACAGAAACGTTGACGTGAGCAGAATAGATCCTCCTCCTCCTCCTCCTCTGGGTCAGACAAGACTGTCAAACTAATCATAGGCACAAAAACCAGTGTCAGCTTTGGGAAATCACACTGCCTGCCCCAAATAACCCTATTAGCTTCTTCTCCGCCCTAATATTTAACATTATCTCCAGATTCTGCAACGCCTTATTTGACAGAGCCGTCTCCCCACTAGATCAGCTTCTCACCGTAAACCCGAGACCAGACACTTCCTGAGCTGCTGTGCTAGGCTAGTTAGCTTCTCATACCTAACCCCCCTGAGGGTTAGGGTGGAGCTGAGGCCACATAGACGCTAGCCTCGTAGCTGGCATCCAGCATCCAGCTGGCATCACGCAAAGCCGTAAATCAGAGAGAGTCTGTCCAGCTCAAACCACGGCGCCATGTCGGCTACGTCAGAGGTTAGATTCTACAGCGTAACTCTGTGGGGCGGATGTTAAAATAAACGTCTTATTTCCACCGCTAACGTTCCTATAAATGTTATTAATATGTAAAAGGTCCTCACTTAAATATCCAGCGTCTCCTTCCTTTAAATATCTTAAATGATTCTGTAAAATCAGTCATGGAGCTGTGTTTACCTTCTCCTCAGCCTCCGTGTTCATCCATCACCGTTAAAAGGTTCAAATTACTCAGGATAATTAGAAAAACTATTAAACTAGTCTCACTGTTATTTAGTTTTAGCATTATAGCATTAGCACGCTAGCCATAATAACTTAGCAGTAACTGTTCATGAACACATGGGTTTCACAGTATATATGACGCTAGCTGCTATTTTTCTAAGCCTTTAGTCTACATAACTAGCTAGCATGAGGCTAGCATGAGGCTAGCATGAGGCTAGGCTAACTTCAGACTTCATTTGTAAAGCGGCGTTTTTGAGATCAAGGTTCACATTCATGATGGTACGACTTTATTTTTCTATATAAAATCTTAACAAACCTGAAATAAAGACGAGGGACTGAATGTCAGCAGAGAGCATGTAGCATAGATGCTGTGGTTTATAAGAGGAACAGGTTGGTTCATGGTATACGGACAATTTTACAGACGAGACCATGTGAACAGGTGAGAGATCAACACGTAAACAATGAGTGACTGAGCTGAACGTATTCTACTGATGGATTAAATGTTAGTCGGCTACAAACAGGAACTAGGCCATGATTTACTCTGGAGGAAGTGGGCAGACGACAAATGATACGATACTAAAGCAGCAGATGAAGAAGTTCTGGATTTTTTTGGGTCTGAGTTAAAGAGATTTAAACAATAATAAGAGTGAGCTCATCAGCAGTGACCGTTGCAGCTTCTGCTCTCAGCCAGTGAAATGAAGGGCGATAACGCTCCGTCGGCTCCAACATGGCCGCCGTGCGCGGCGCCGTCGCCCCGCCGACGCCATATATGGAGGTCGGAGCAGAAAAGCAGAAGATGCAGAGTGTCAAAATGGAAACACACAACACTTCCTCTGTGAGTCAAGTCGAAAGAAGTTGAAGCGGGAGAGTGAAGAGGAAGTGGTGTTTCTCTGCAGCTTCAAACAGCGTGAACAGGGCGGGGGCGGATGGGGGGGGGGGGTTCTCATTTTCATACGGTTATAAGGACAAGATAAACATGTCAACATGTCAGAGGCTACTTCTAAACCTCTTTAATGATTGATCTGATTCATTTACTAGGTCTGTGCATTTTTGTGCTTTTTTATCTGTATATTCTTATGAGGAAATGAACAATAAAGTATAAATGTTGAGTCTCTCTTTTCGTTGCCTCTTTGTGGCGGTGGATGCAGCAGTGGAGCTGTGGTGGAGTATGAGGAGAGATGGGGACGGTTTGGGTGGAATGAAATGAGACATGAAGAATAAAAAGCTGAGAGGGCTGCCAGGCCTCAGACTCGGGCTGACGGTGAAGCGAGGGCGCCATATATGGCGAGGCCTTAACACTGTTTTAATAACGAGGACTTCTTCATGTGAGTTAGCGGAAAACGAGTGCACGCCACACCCACCTCCTGTCAACAGCTTCTACTTCCTGTTCAGAGCACGTCAAACACCAGCTCCACTGGTTACAGCTGCTTCATCACCTCCCAGCACACAGACATTCAGACGTTGTCCACTGGAAGGGACGGGGCTCATGACTCAAGATGAAAACCATGGAGCCCTGATAGGGGGCGCTAGAGAGGAGTGGAAACCAAATACAAACCAGCTTAGAGAATATCACTGGCTGTTTACTGTCAATCACTGCATTTATTTTTGAGTTAACTTCAGTCATGTGCAGTGTAGCCTACACTACACTAACCTACACCAGCCTCACCTAGCCTAGCCTAGCCTAGCCTACACTACACTAACCAAACCTAACCTACACTAGCCTCACCTAGCCTAGCCTAGCCTACACTAACCAAACCTAACCTACACTACACTAGCCTCACCTAGCCTAACCTACACTACAATACACTACACTAACCTACACCAGCCTCACCTAGCCTAGCCTAGCCTAGCCTACACTACACTAACCAAACCTAACCTACACTAGCCTCACCTAGCCTAGCCTACACTATAATACACTAAACTAACCTACACTAGCCTCACCTAGCCTAGCCTAACCTACACTATAATACACTAACCTACACTACACTAGCCTCACCTAGCCTAGCCTACACTACACTACACTAACCTACACCAGCCTCACCTAGCCTAGCCTAGCCTAGCCTACACTATAATACACTACACTAACCTACACTAGCCTCACCTAGCCTAGCCTACACTAACCTAGCCTAGCCTACACTAGCCTCACCTAGCCTAGCCTACACTATAATACACTAAACTAACCTACACTAGCCTCACCTAGCCTAGCCTAACCTACACTATAATACACTAACCTACACTACACTAGCCTCACCTAGCCTAGCCTACACTACACTACACTAACCTACACCAGCCTCACCTAGCCTAGCCTAGCCTAGCCTACACTATAATACACTACACTAACCTACACTAGCCTCACCTAGCCTAGCCTACACTAACCTAGCCTAGCCTACACTATAATACACTAAACTAACATACACTAGCCTAGAATAGCCTACACTACACTACACTAAACTAACATACACTAGCTTAGAATAGCCTACACTACACTACACTAAACTAACATACACTAGCCTCACCTAGCCTAGCCTACACTATAATACACTAAACTTACCTACACTAGCCTCACCTAGCCTAGCCTACACTACACTACACTAAACTAAAATACACTAGCCTAGCCTAGAATAGCCTAGCCTACACTACACTAAACTAACCTACATTAGCCTCACCTAGCCTAGTCTAGCCTACACTACACTAACCTAACCTACACTAGCCTAGCCTAGCCTAGCCTACACTACACTGAACTAACCTACACTAGCCTAGCCTAGCCTACAGTAGACTAAACCAAACTAGACCAAACCAGACCAGACCAGACCAGACTAATCATGGACCAGGACCCAGTCCAGAGTCCTGGTCCCAGGTCAAGACCCAGTGTTTGTTTGAGCCCTGAAAGGAGCCGGGGCCTCGTCCTGTGTCAGTACGAGCACTAACGCAGTGTTGGGTCTTATTTGGTCTGTTGATGGGTTTCTGCTGAACGTCTCTTCACTCATTACACGGTGAGTTTAGGAAGATGTTCCCAGATGTTTCCTATAAATAAAAGAACAACACACACAGCAAACACGCGTTTCCTTCTTTTATTGCCTCATGTTTCACCACTGAAACACTCAGAGCTGGTGCTCGGTTCTAGCGGCTCCAGAGGACACGCTGCACTTCCCCCAAATCTGCAGAACATCACATATATACACACATATGTAACGTATGTAATGTTCAGTGGCTGCTCTGGAGGTTTCAGGCTGGTTTTTGTCAAGCGTCTCGAGACAATTTGTGTTGTTATTGGCGCTATATAAATAAAACTGAACTGAATGCTCATGTTATTTGGTTTATTCTATCATGGCTTAACCGAGTCTTATGTTGCCTCCTCAGCGCGGCCTTATAAATAAAGTTTTGTGAAAGATGAATGAATGAAAGATGACAACATGAGTCTCAGATCTGTTTATTCCTCCAGCAGCGTTCGTGAGGCCCCGGAGCCGCGTGCCTTCACAATAAAATAAAACTAAAAATAACACTCATGGTTCACTATGTTTATTTTACATTCTTTTCTTTACAAAAAAGAATTTGAAAGGGCGAGTTGGAGCGTACCACGCCGGGGTGGGAGGGGGGTCAGAGTGACGTGGTACGGGCCGGTGTTAACACTGAGCTCCCTGCGGGGGGCGCTAGGCGTCCAGCACGTAGGTCTTGTAGAGGCGGTTCATCTGCTCCAGGAAGATGAAGGTGAGGACGGTGTGGGGCCCGAGCCGAGCGTAGTACGGCGTGAAGCCTTTCCACAGAGAGAAGAAGCCCTCGTTGCTCACCACGCGCACCAGCACCTCCTGGTGGACGGACCGAGAACCAACGTTTAAGGACTCGTACCACAAGTTAAACAAAAGTACTGATTCAGCTCCGTTACTCTAGTAAATGTCAGACACTACGGGCTCTGAAATGACTGAAGTAGTTAATAAAAAATAGGTATTAGTAATTTTTCTCCACATAACTGAAATGATATACGGTTCATGGATATTTAGTCTAGACCAGATTTTCCTGCATCAGGGGGTTGTGTTACGGGTTTGTTAAATTGAATTTAATGAGCATTTCCTGACTTTTATGGTTTTGTTTGGATCTGTATTCTGTATGATTTAAGAGCCTTTTCTGACATTTGGTTTGTTTGTCGATATTGGGTGGTGTAGAAGGACCCGCGTTGATTTTGCTGAGGACAGTTGGACTGATTGATATCTGGGTGGTGCTGAAGGACAGCTCCCTGACTGATTGATATCTGGGTGGTGCTGATGGACAGCTCCCTGACTGATTGATATCTGGGTGGTGCTGATGGACAGCTCCCTGACTGATTGATATCTGGGTGGTGCTGATGGACAGCTCCGACTAGACGGACATGAGTCCACATGACACTGATTTATTTTAAATCTAAACATTCTCCTAATTTACTTGTTCTTCTTTGCACTACAGCGAATGTTAAAGTCTGAGGTTGTTGTTACTTACAGGTTATTATTCTGTCATGTTACTGATTATTAGTAGTTTGTTTTTGTTCCATTCATGAATCCGTTGATAATTTATCCAAATAAACAAGTTCCAAGAACAAGGGAAGGGTTAGGGGGAGGGAGGTGTCCCTGGGGTGTCCCTGAGGTGTCCCCGGGGTGTCCCCGGGGTGTCCTGGTTTCATGCCCTCCATTCCCAGTGTGTCAGTCAATCAGTGAAAAGAATCCAACGACAGACGGACAAACTAGAGAGAATTATTATGGGATGTGGACTCACCAAACCGTTCTTGTACTCTGGCTTCCCGTCGATCATCCTCATGTTCTGGATCCTGAGGAGCAAACAGGAAGTTCCTGTCAGGACATGAACCAGCTAAAGGGAGAGACGGAGACATTTCCTGGACTCACCTGGTCTTCACGATGTCCACGGGCATGGACGCTGCCGTGGTAACCAGACCACTGATCATGCTGGCACAGAAGTGGCACAGGATGTCATCCCCAAAGTAGCCTGCAGGCACAGCAGCAACATGCTATGTCACTGAGCTACAGAGGCTACGTTACTAAGCTACAGAGGCTGCACATGCTACGTTACTGAGCTACAGAGGCTACACATGCTACGTTACTGAGCTACAGAGGCTACAGAGGCTACACATGCTACGTTACTGAGCTACAGAGGCTACGTTACTGAGCTACGAGGTACAAAGCTACGTGGCTACAGAGGCTACACATGCTACGTTACTGAGCTACAGAGGCTACACATGCTACGTTACTGAGCTACAGAGGCTACACATGCTACGTTACTGAGCTACAGAGGCTACACATGCTACGTTACTGAGCTACAGAGGCTACAGAGGCTACACATGCTACGTTACTGAGCTACAGAGGCTACACATGCTACGTTACTGAGCTACAGAGACACGCTACGTTACTGAGCTAAGAGGCTACGAGGACCATGCTACGTTACTGAGCTACAGAGGCTACACATGCTACGTTACTGAGCTACAGAGGCTACAGAGGCCACACATGCTACGTTACTGAGCTACAGAGGCTACACATGCTACGTTACTGAGCTACAGAGGCTACAGAGGCTACACATGCTACGTTACTGAGCTACAGAGGCTACACATGCTACGTTACTGAGCTACAGAGGCTACACACGCTACGTTACTGAGCTACAGAGGCTACAGAGGCTACACATGCTACGTTACTGAGCTAAAGAGGCTACACATGCTACGTTACTGAGCTACAGAGGCTACACATGCTACGTTACTGAGCTACAGAGGCTACAGAGGCTACACATGCTACGTTACTGAGCTAAAGAGGCTACAGATGCTACGTTACTGAACTACAGAGGCTACACATGCTACGTCACTGAGCTACAGAGGCTACAGAGGCTACACATGCTACGTTACTGAGCTACAGAGGCTACGTTACTAAGCTACAGAGGCTACACATGCTACGTTACTGAGCTACAGAGGCTACAGATGCTACGTTACTAAGCTACAGAGACTACAGAGGCTACACATGCTACGTCACTGAGCTACAGAGGCTACACATGCTACGTTACTGAGCTACAGAGGCTACACATGCTACGTTACTGAGCTACAGAGGCTACACATGCTACGTTACTGAGCTACAGAGGCTACAGAAGCTACACATGCTACGTTACTAAGCTACAGAGGCTACACATGCTACGTTACTGAGCTACAGAGGCTACGTTACTGAGCTAAAGAGGCTACAGATGCTACGTTACTGAGCTAAAGAGGCTACAGATTTAAGGGGGGGGGGTACCTGAGTCCAGCAGAGCCTGTTTGGACTGAGAGTAGGAGGCCAGCTGAGCTGCGTTCACCACCACCGCCCGAGCCATGGTGGGAACACACCCCTGAAACAAACAGACGCCTGTCAATCAGCTGTTCAGTCAGCTGTTCAGTCAGCTGTTCAGTCAGCCCTTTAATCAGCTGTGGTCCTCTTACCCTCCACAGAGTGGTGACCCCCTCCTCCCTGGTGATCCGAGCCAGGGCGTTGAAGACGTTGGTGTAGCCTCTCCTCTGGTCTGCAGGAAGACTGAAGACAGGGGACAGACAGGGGACACTCAGTCTCAGTCAGGGGACAGACAGGGGACACTCAAGTAGGGGACAGTCCATCAGGAACCAGTCCACTGTCTCACCGTCCGTCCGCCGTCATTCTGATCAGCGCCACTTCTGCTGGAGTCCCGACAAAGGCTCCGGTGGCTCCGGCCGTCATTCCGATGGCAGCCTGCAGGGGGAGCCTGGGTTACATAGAGTCCTTCTAGCTAAGGGACAACGTCCCCCGGTGTTCTCTGACCTTCAGTAGGAAGTTTGGGGGTCGGCCGTCCTCTCCAGTCATCTTCTCAAACAGGATGGTGTAGATTCCCAGACGGGTGGTGGTGTAGGTGGCCTGGCGCAGCAGCCCCGCGGAGAGCCTGAGGACCAGGGGACCAGGGGACCAGGGGACCAGGGGACCAGAGGACCAATGGGACCAGGGGACCAGGGGACCAGGGGACCAAGGGACCAGGGGACCAGGGGACCAATGGGAACCAATGGGACGTCAAGAAGAAATAGAAAAGGTAAACATGGGGTAATGTAAATGTAAACAAAGCCTAAACTAAACGTTAACTAAGTGTAAATGGAAGTAAACACCTAAAGTAAACAGAGTGTAAACCAAATGTAAACACAGCAGCAAGAATGTGTAATTTTAAACGAACGAAGCATAAATGTGACGAAAACACAGCGTAAAAAGTAAAGCAAGCGTAAACTAAAGGTAAAGAAAGTGTAAAGTTAATGTAAACACAGAGAAAAGAAAAGCATCGGACTAAGTGTGAACGCGGGAGAAAGCGAAGCGTGAAGCGTGAAGCGTGAAGTGGAGGTTACAGGAAGCGTCAGTACCCGGTGTAGATGCCTCCGATGCCCTCGTTCCTCAGGATGGAGAACAGAGCGTGGAAGCTGGTCTTATACTCTCTGGCCTTCGTGCCCTGACCGCTCAGCTGCATCCTGTTCTTCACCAGGTCCAACGGCTGCACGAACACCGTGGCCCCCATCCTGGACAGAAACACCGTCAGAAACACCGTCAGTCTGGGCCTCAGCCTCAACACAGACACCGTCAGTTCATCCAACATACTTTAGTTAAAGTTTAATACTGAATAATAAATGGTTTAACACAGAACACATGTAGAAGGTAGGGAGGTCCGTTTGGGTACATACATGATGGGTATCGATACTGGCTAACGACGCTGATGCTAACGCTAGTAACCAGACTGATCTGGTTCCAGTGAGTGTTTAATTAGCTTAGCATCCTTAGCTCTATAGCTGCATGGATGGAAGTGAAGCTTCAACACGTCTGAGACCAAACGTTTGTCTAAAGTTTGTCTGGACTTCACCTCTAAAGATGCAACAAGGAGGAAACACCTGGAATTAGACTCAACATCTGACCACACATAGCATTAGCATTAGCATAGATGTAGTATCACCAACATGATCCTCTGTTGGCAGGAAAACTGAACGTTTGAAGTCGCCAGGTGTTTTTGAAACACACAAAAGTCAAAGTTGACTGAAATTTCTGTAACGTCTTGTGATTTTATTTATTTTTTTTGGGGGGGGATGTTTTCTTTGTTGCTGCTGATGTCAAACCACCTGAAGAACAAGCCACAAGGAGCCAGTAAATCAGGAGGACGCTCTGGAGACAGACTGTTATCGGGACACATCCCGTCACTGAGACCCAGGAAACAAAGGAACAAAGCCGGAATCATCCGGTGAGAATTTACTGCTTGGTTGAATTCTCATTCTCTCCGTGGATTCTCTTTCTGTTGGGGATGATCTTCTGGACGACGTGACGGAGGAACCAGTCAGTCCAGTGCTTCCTCTCAGCGTCTGACCTTTGACCCTTATTATCAGCCTCCAACAACGGGACGTTTAAAGACACACAGGAAAACAGAGACTAACTCACACTAACGGTCAGTAAATGTCTCAGTCTCAACCTGAAACACCAGGTGGACCAGGTGGACCAGGTGGACCAGCCCTGGGGCCGGGTAGGGCCGGGTAGGGCCTGGGCTTGTCTTATGACCCGGATCTGGTGGCGGGGGGAAGTTAAGCGTTGGTGGTAAATACGCGACGGTTTGAAGGTTGGAGTCCAACCGAACTGTGATTTTCCTTGCGCGTCTATTTCTGTGACTACGGTACGAACATAACGACAGACTCTCCCAATGTAAAGACTCCTGACCTCAACTACACAACTACACAACTACACAACAGCGGCGGAGTCTCAGGTTCTTCCAGAGTCTTTCACGTTGTAAAGTGAGCTGATGCGCTTCTTCTTCTTCCTGTAATTTCCCACATTTGTGGGACAAATAAAGCTTCTCTGATAAACCGAGTCCGGGATGTTTCGAAGAAAGAATCAGGTCACCTGAACCGTAATGGCACAAATAGACAAGCAAGACGATTTCTATTTCTACGCTACACCGCTGCGCATGCGCTCACGGCGCGAGCACCAGCAGCTAGCAGCTAACTAGCGCTAGCTCGCGGGGTCGCGTGTTTTATTCTATCCCAGATGATGGTCTGTTACTCAACCAAGCCGGTTGTTAGCTCGACCCCTGACATTAGCATGTTAGCATGTTAGCATGACAGCACGTACCCGGCCAAGCCTCCGAACAGGAATTTAATGGCCTTCGGAGAGGTCTTGGGCTTAGCCTCCGCCATGCTGGTGCCTGTCAGTCAGTAGCCGCAGTTCCCGGTTCAGTTCCCGGTTCAGAACTCGGTCCAGATGCCGGTCCAGATGCCGGTTCAGATCCCCGCTCCCTGTGTGCCTCTGGGCCGGACGGTCCACCTGCTCTCACCGGTCCAGCAGCAGCAACAGCCGGAGCAAGGTGACTCTCTGGAGGGGGCGGGCACGACCGTGCACACGGAGCCGAGCGGACCAATCAGAGGCCGAGGACGAGGAGCCCACGAACCCCGCCGAACAGTGACGAAGACGGACGAACATTTTCTGCTCGCTGGTCTGAGTCTGCGCTGTGGAAGTCACGTTGCAGGCTCCGAGTAAAACGATTCAAATCCTTAATGTGAGTTTTCTGCGCAGACTCCGTGAGGTCTGTTCCTGCTGGGATTAAGTTTTACTCAGTAAAACCAGACGGGGTCGATAGGATGTGATCAAAACAACAAGCCGGAATATAACGTCAGAAACAAAGTCGTTTGAGCAAACAAGTAAACATAAGAAAAACTTGTGGACATGTATGAGAGAAGCTGTGAAATGACCTGAAACCATCCAGTACTAGAGCAGAACCCAGAGATTAGAGGAGATACGGGCCGGGGTCGTAACGCCATGTAAAGGTGATGGGGTCATTTGAACATTAGCTGTGTAACAAGCTGGTAGTCGAGGCTAAACTTGAAAGGAGGACTAACAGAATCCGCTTCCTTCCAGTTTGATTTGTAGAAGCCTTTAGTTGGATTCGGGCTGTGTGGGTTGTTTGATGGTGATCTAAAGAAGAGGAAGGATGGATTAGGACTCTGAAGCTCTCACTTGGACAGATCTGAATGTCATTTAAGAGCCGATAAAAACTAGAGTGAACGTAGCTCAGAGTCGAGACAAGAATCAAAGAGTTGAGCTGCAGTCACTTGTTAACAGACAGAACCAAGAGAGGACTGGAGCTGAGCGCGCTGATGCTCAGAGTTACATTTACCTCCGGCTTTTAATGTCCGCTCAGTGCTCCCTTAAGGTGGACGGACCGGTCCGTATGTATGGGTCCATCCAACCAAAGATAAAGCCTGGAGGCAGATAAAGCCGCCCAGAGCTGCAGTCTGAGCAACACAACACTGTGAGCAACAGCATGAAAGGCTGCAGTCAAGTCCAGCAACATCAGCGTTGACCTGAACCTGCAGCACAGACCATTTAGTGTTTGTCTGGAAGCTGATTGGAAAGTGCAGAGCATGTGTTCCATCCTTCCTCCCAGAAAAGACACCAGAGTCCAACTTGTAGCTGCTAACTTTCTATGTTCTGTTGATTTGAGGGGACAGTTCAGCTGCTCTGCTCCGTCTCCTTCATTCTCTCACTGTTTGTTCAGCATGTAAAGACCAAAAAAACACAAATAAAGGAGGAGGGTAAAAAATCAACCTTTCTGACTGTCATCACTTCCTGTTTACTGTGGAGAGGTCTGCAGTTCAACTCAGAGATCTGCTCTTTGGAGGGACAACAGGAAGAAGAACTACAAAGACGGACTGAAGTTAGAGCGTCCTCACCACATTTCCATGTCACTCTGCTACAAGCTAAAGTTCAACTGTCCAGCTTTGATTGGCTTCTGTTAGAGCTACAGTAGACAATGTCCCATGAACTGTCCTCCTTATTTCCTCTGAACCTTCCTCAGCATCATCACACAACATGTTCCTGTGATATAAAGAGGGTTCACGTTAGCAGCTGTTAGAATCAACCAGTCAGCACTTAATTTACTGGAAATGGCAACAAACCTCCAAACCATCAGGAGAACAACTACACACACCAGGTCCAACAGAGACACCTGGTGGTCACAGCGAGAAACAGAAATGATGGTGGTGACCAGGCAGCAGGTTTCAGATCGGTTGGTCCTGACCGATGTGTTGAGGAGCAGCTCCGGGCCGCCCAGGCCCACCGAGTCCAGCCGACACACCGAGTGGAGCTGGGACAGGTTCTGGTGAGTCCACGCCATGAAGGGGTGGGCGGCGCCAGGACTGCCTTCCCTACGCCATGGTTCCTCCCAGCGGTTCTCTCTGGTTCTGGGTGGACAAGCACAGGTGAATTAATACACTTAGACCTCAGTTTTTTCCAAAGCTAACTGAGCCTCTGGGCTCCACGTGAACCGAGTCTTAATGGAGGTGAGCTGAGTCTGGGGCGCAGGCGCTTTACCTTCCTGATACAATCTCAAAAAAACAGGTGAAACCAAGGAAACGTAACTGCTCACATGATGCAGGACTTGGCTAATCAGAAACCACCTTAACTGTCACAGGATCTGCGGATAGCACTAGCACTAGCATTAGCACTAGCCTAGCCTAGCCTACACTACACTATTCTAAGATACACTAGCCTAGCCTAGCCTAGCCTAGCCTAGCCTATTCCAAATGGAATATAGGCCTAAATGCAAACTACTACAAATGAAAACTTGTGACTAATTCAATTCAAAGTAATGACACGAATGTACGAAAGCAGAGAGAAAACACACAAATCTAATAAAAACTCCTCAGATAAATGTTGTGCAGTACAATATGACTCCCTCACTCAAGCCTTTTGGTGCTGTGGACACACACACACACACACACACACACACTCACACACACAGACACACAGACACACACACACACACACACAAACACACACACACACAGACACATAGATACACACACACACACAGACACACACACAGACACATAGATACACACACACACACACACACACACACACACACACACACAGACAAACACACAGACACATAGATACACACACACACACAGACACACACACACACACATACTCACACACACAGACACACACACATACACACACACAGACACATAGATACACACACACACACACACACACACACACACACATAGATACACTCACACACACACACAGACACACACACACACACACACAGACACATAGATACACACACACACACAGACACACACACAGACACATAGATACACACACACACACACACAGACACACACACACAGACACACACACACAGACACATAGATACACACACACACACACACAGACACACACACACAGACACACACACACAGAGACACACACACACACACACACACACACAGACACATAGATACACACACACACACAGACACACACACAGACACATAGATACACACACACACACACACACACACACACACACAGACACACACACACAGACACACACACACAGAGACACACACACACACACACACACACTAGGAGCTGGTCCTGAGTCCTGAGCGCGGGGACAACGCGGCAGAGACGAGCCCTGGAGACCGAGGGACAGACGAGGACGTCCTCAGTCAGGAAACACTAAAAGATTCAAGAGGATAAATAAATAAATATATTTGCTGGATAGACCAACGAAAACATGAAACACATGAATACACTGAATAAATATAGTGTTAGTCCAGCGTATATACAAGCTGAAATAAAGCTAAAATAAAGCTAAAACAACTAAAATAAAGCTAAAATTACTAAAATAAAGCTAAAATAAAGCTAAAATAAAGCTAAAACAGCTAAAATAAAGCTAAAATGACTAAAATAAAGTTAAAATAAAGCTAAAATAACTAAAATAAAGCTAAAATAAAGCTAAAATAAAGCTAAAACAACTAAAATAAAGCTAAAATGACTAAAATAAAGTTAAAATAAAGCTAAAATAACTAAAATAAAGCTAAAACAACTAAAATAAAGCTAAAATAAAGCTAAAATAAAGCTAAAATAGCTAAAATAAAGCTAAAACAACTAAAATAAAGCTAAAACAACTAAAATAAAGCTAAAATAAAACTAAAATAACTAAAATAAAGCTAAAATAAAGCTAAAACAACTAAAATAAAGCTAAAATAAAGCTAAAACAAGTAAAATAAAGCTAAAATAACTAAAATAAAGCTAAAATAAAGCTAAAATAGCTAAAATAAAGCTAAAACAACTAAAATAAAGCTAAAACAACTAAAATAAAGCTAAAATAAAACTAAAATAACTAAAATAAAGCTAAAATAAAGCTAAAACAACTAAAATAAAGCTAAAATAAAGCTAAAACAACTAAAATAAAGCTAAAACAACTAAAATAAAGTTAAAATAACTAAAATAAAGCTAAAACAACTAAAATAAAGCTAAAATAAAGCTAAAATAACTCAAATAAAGCTAAAACAACTAAAATAAAGCTAAAATAACTAAAATAAAGCTAAAATAACTAAAACAACTAAAATAAAGCTAAAACAACTAAAATAAAGCTAAAATAAAGCTAAAACAACTAAAATAAAGCTAAAATTACTAAAATAAAGTTAAAATAACTAAAATAAAGCTAAAATTACTAAAATAAAGCTAAAATAAAGTTAAAATGACTAAAATAAAGCTAAAATAACTAAAATAAAGCTAAAACAACTAAAATAAAGCTAAAATAACTAAAATAAAGCTAAAACAACTACAATAAAGTTAAAATAACTAAAATAAAGCTAAAACAACTAAAATAAAGCTAAAATAAAGCTAAAACAAGTAAAATAAAGCTAAAACAACTAAAATAAAGCTAAAACAACTAAAATAAAGTTAAAATAACTAAAATAAAGCTAAAATAAAACTAAAATAACTAAAATAAAGCTAAAATAAAGCTAAAACAACTAAAATAAAGCTAAAATAAAGCTAAAACAACTAAAATAAAGCTAAAACAACTAAAATAAAGTTAAAATAACTAAAATAAAGCTAAAACAACTAAAATAAAGCTAAAATAACTAAAATAAAGCTAAAACAACTAAAGTAAAGCTAAAATAAAGCTAAAACAACTAAAATAAAGCTAAAATTACTAAAATAAAGCTAAAATAACTAAAATAAAGCTAAAACAACTAAAATAAAGTTAAAATAACTAAAATAAAGCTAAATTAAAGCTAAAACAAGTAAAATAAAGCTAAAACAGTCATTGATTGGCTAAAAGCTAAAAAGACGCTGCTTAATGATGTCCTGCCAAATAAATACACATCCATGCTGAGGATGGCCCACCGTGTCGGCTGGACTCGGTGGGCCTGGGCGGCCCGGAGCTGCTCCTCAACACATCGGTCAGGACCAACCGATCTGAAACCTGCTGCCTGGTCACCACCATCATTTCTGTTTCTCACTGTGACCACCAGGTGTCTCTGTTGGACCTGGTGTGTGTAGTTGTTCTCCTGATGGTTTGGAGGTTTGTTGCCATTTCCAGTAAATTAAGTGCTGACTGGTTGATTCTAACAGCTGCTAACGTGAACCCTCTTTATATCACAGGAACATGTTGTGTGATGATGCTGAGGAAGGTTCAGAGGAAATAAGGAGGACAGTTCATGGGACATTGTCTACTGTAGCTCTAACAGAAGCCAATCAAAGCTGGACAGTTGAACTTTAGCTTGTAGCAGAGTGACATGGAAATGTGGTGAGGACGCTCTAACTTCAGTCCGTCTTTGTAGTTCTTCTTCCTGTTGTCCCTCCAAAGAGCAGATCTCTGAGTTGAACTGCAGACCTCTCCACAGTAAACAGGAAGTGATGACAGTCAGAAAGGTTGATTTTTTACCCTCCTCCTTTATTTGTGTTTTTTTGGTCTTTACATGCTGAACAAACAGTGAGAGAATGAAGGAGACGGAGCAGAGCAGCTGAACTGTCCCCTCAAATCAACAGAACATAGAAAGTTAGCAGCTACAAGTTGGACTCTGGTGTCTTTTCTGGGAGGAAGGATGGAACACATGCTCTGCACTTTCCAATCAGCTTCCAGACAAACACTAAATGGTCTGTGCTGCAGATTCAGGTCAACGCTGATGTTGCTGGACTTGGCTGCAGCCTTTCATGCTGTTGCTCACAGTGTTGTGTTGCTCAGACTGCAGCTCTGGGCGGCTTTATCTGCCTCCAGGTTTTATCTTTGGTTGGATGGACCCATACATACGGACCGGTCCGTCCACCTTAAGGGAGCACTGAGTGGACATTAAAAGCTGGAGGTAAATGTAACTCTGAGCATCAGCGCACTCAGCTCCAGTCCTCTCTTGGTTCTGTCTGTTAACAAGTGACTGCAGCTCAACTCTTTGATTCTTGTCTCGACTCTGAGCTACGTTCACTCTGGTTTTTATCGGCTCTTAAATGACATTCAGATCTGTCCAAGTGAGAGCTTCAGAGTCCTAATCCATCCTTCCTCTTCTTTAGATCACCATCAAACAACCCACACAGCCCGAATCCAACTAAAGGCTTCTACAAGTCAAACTGGAAGGAAGCGGATTCTGTTAGTCCTCCTTTCAAGTTTAGCCTCGACTACCAGCTTGTTACACAGCTAATGTTCAAATGACCTCATCACCTTTACATGGCGTTACGACCCTGGCCCGTATCTCCTCTAATCTCTGGGTTCTGGTCTAGTACTGGATGGTTTCACCTCTTCTGTCTAAAACATCTCAAACAGCCTGAGAAGTCAAGATGCCTCTTTGGTTGGAGGCCTCGTATGAAACCTGACAGCAGACATCTCTCTGAGGGTGAACATGTGACAGCCTACAGGTCTCCTGGGAGGTCCTGCAGCGCCCCCATGCATGCTGGGAGATGTAGTGATGGAGGACACGGCGATTAGAGTTTCAGGGGTGGACGTTCCTCTGATATGTTCATTTGGTTAGAATATAAATGTAATGGACCCTCCACCATGTCAATAGTAAAAAACAGAAAATATGTCTCAGAGATGACAGTTTGGTCCCGTCCTCACAACACTTCCACTAAAACAGCTGCTGATTCCAGCAGCTTCATCCTTTCACACGTCCAGGCTCTGGATCAGGACCAGTCAAAAGTCAGGGATCATCGTTGAGGTCGGCAGTCTGTCGGTCAGTCCGAGTCACCGTGGAAACCACCTGAGAAGAGAACCAGACCAAACGGTGACTGCTGTCTACTCTGAAAACCCTCCTGTCCTCTCTGTCACATCCCTATGGCTTCTCTTCAGCCAGTCACCTCCCACGTCTTCCTCTCACCATCATCATCAGTCTGAGAGGATGGACCTGATCCTGGACTGTCAGGCTACAGAGGGCCGTGTACGGAGGCCTGGCCAGGACATTTTCTCATTAAATTCATCTCATGGAGAATGTAGGAAGCACAAACTTATCACACATAAGGCAGTCAAACAGCTGACAGACCTGGAACTGAGAATCATGATGTGCTTCAAGTCACTAGAACCCACTTCACATCAACCACAGTCCAGTCTGAATCAGTAGTGATGCTGTAATATCGCTTCCAGACACAGTCAGGGAGCTTTGACAGGTCTCACTTCAGTTTAGTGGAATCATTTTGTCTCTTTAACTCCACTGTTCTGCTTCCACAAGGTTTTAAGGTCAGTCTATATAACACACATGTCTCAGACCCGTGTACACCAACAGAGTTTTACCTAATTAGTCCAGGCCATGCTGATCAAGGCTGCACCTTCACCTTCATATCCGGACCTGGCAGATCTACGTCTCCGAACAGCTCTGTTACAAACCTGGAGTTAAAGACAGAGAGATGAAGTCCCGACTTTAGAGGTTAGGGTTTGGGTTAGCGGTGTGTTTGGCAGCGAGGCGTACCGGAGCACAGTTGTTCTCCTGTTTCACACACAGCTGGAGGTTGCAATGCAGGTAGATGTCACCAGAGTTCCCAGAGAACTGGAACAGGTTGAAGGAGAAGTAGTTGGAGGTTCCCAGTCCGTTTCCCTCCACATTCACAGTCTGGTCGGCAGGGTTGGCACAGCTGCTCACAAGCAGGAAGACACACTCTTTCAGGAATCAGTCCATCATACCACCTACCAACCAATCCCTGAGCAGCAGAGAGAGGCCGCCTCCTCTCAGCGCCTCACCCTTTAATGATCAGGTCGTATTTCTGAGTGGCAGTGGGCGACGGCTGATCGGTTGCCCAGCAGGAGTCGGTCACCACGGCGACCATGTTTCCATCCAGCCCATCCGTCACCAGCTCCACCCAGATCTTCTGGTTCAGCAGAACTTCAGTGTTGGACTCCACGGCTTGTGTGCGGCCGGCATCGGTGAAGGCCGTCATGGTCAGAGAGTAATTCCAAGCTCCAGATGTGATCTGCTGGATCACAGAGCTGCACAAAACACACACAGGTCATCAGTCTGAGACTCACAACCCTCTGGACAACAACTAGCTGATTCTAAGCAGAGCCAGCGGCCCCCACACACCTGTCTCTGATTCTGAAGGCCATCGTCTTGATGTCCGGCTGAGTGTGGACACAGGAGAAGTCGATGGAGAATTGGTCTTGGCGAGTGATGATGTCGGAGGAATTGTTCTGGGTCTTGATGGTGTTCTTGTAGATAATCTGACTGTTGTTGGCCTGTTGGGTCACACGTTCACGTGTTGCTACTAAAGCACATCTAACACCATTCATTCATCCTTTCACCTTTAACCATGTTAAGTTGACCAACATGACGCAAAGAAAGATGTGAGAGCTCAGCATAGTGCTGGGAGACGTTTGTCTGCTTGGAGAGTAAAGAGGTGGAGGAGAGAACCCACCGTGAACACCGTCCCACAGCTGTTGATGCTGTTAAAGCTGAAGGTCATCATGTGGGTCTCCTCGTCCATCTGACCCACGCAGTCTGGGTCGTTGAGGTGCAACGCAGAGAAGTCGATGCCTTTTTCCACCAGGAGACAACCGACCAGAGTCAGGGAAGCAGAGTTCTGGCTGCAGACGGTTGGATCACCTGAATGTCACAGAATGGGTCAGAGTAATCACAGTTAGATGTTTTCCTCCAACCATTCTCCCTGTTTTCAGGTTGTTGTCACAGCTGTCGTACCCAAAGAGTTTGTCGATCTGTACTTGGAGGCAAAAATGGCCCGACATAAGCAGCCAGATTCACCGCTGACCGTCCTCTCACCACAGAACTCATGAGCGCTGCAGGTCCTGTCCTGACAGAAGGCCTCAGGGGCAGCTACAGGGGGACAGACAGGACTATATTATTCTGAAAACAAGGACTGAATCCTTTAAAAGAAAGTGGTGGAGAGTGCCAGGTCTTACGGCAGCTGGCCTTTGACCTCCAGCCTTCCAGTGTGCCGTCGCTGTACAGGCTGCAGGCTCTGGCGTAGGCTTCCAGGAACTGACAGTTGAGACCATCCAGTGCAGGGTATGTGCACAAGGTGTCGATGCAGGCGGTTATGTAGGGCTCTGGGTCCATGGTACAGGTGGTGAAGGGCGCCTCCTTCAGGAGGTTGCAGCTGTTTCAGAGATGAAGAGAAAGAACGCGTGAACAGGTGTGTTTATCCTCCATCCATTCTGAGATCACATGACATTAATCATGTGATAACACACACAAATGTTTGCTGCTGTCTCACCGTTCACTCGTCATGTTGCAGTTGATCGTACTGTCAGCAGTGTCAGGGTACTGCTTCTTACAGCTAGGGGGCGACACACAACACAAGGTCAGCACTGCTACCTGCTCTGACTTGTTCATGCAAACACTCAGGATTATCAAGCAGCATTCAGGGGACACTGAGCTCTTGATGAGGTCTCACCTGGGGGAGCTGTAGGCAGAGATACTCAGTCCACTCAGAGACACACTGGAGTTTCCACACAGGCCCTGGAGAGGAGATCCAGGTGCACCTGGACACGTTCAGGACAGAATGATCAGCATCAGCGCTGGAGGACACCAAGACAAAGGCACCATGCCCCAAAGAGACATTTTATGTTCTGTACCTTCCACACGGATCTGTGCAGTGCTGCCATCAAAGAAGACAGAGGTGGTGTAGTTGGAGAGCGACACCTTGGCGGTGACTCCACTTTGGTCCTTAGAGAGCTCCACACCGTGAACCAGCTGAGCCGAGCTGTTGAGGGTCAGCGCTGAGTCGTCCAGCTGCATCGCAGCAGAGAGACAAAGCGGAGGAAACACTGAAACATCTCAAACACACAACCAGGTTGTTTCAGCCGCACCAGAAGAACTGTGTCTAATGTCTCTGAGGAGAAAGACGAGAGCTGCCACAGCAGAGCGTATGAGGAGGATTCTGGATCAAGCTCCACTCTGACACATGGACACATAGTGGCTGCAGGTAGCTTACCCGGACTCTCCCGTCCTGTTCCAGGTGAATGTGAACGGCTGGGTCGCCCAGAACCAGTGTCACACTGTCCACAAAGCTCACATCTGTACGACGCCGTTCCTGGAAGGTGGCCAGCACGTCCAAGTCTGGGACTGAGACCAGAGGGTACGCACACCGGTCCTGGACAGAGTTAACTTGGCCATGGACGTCGATGATAGTGGGGCCGGTCACAGTGCAGGTGGTGTCCAACATGCAGCTGGTGGACACAGAGAGGGACAGAGACAACATCATGAGCTGCTACTGGGCGCCATGGCCACCAGGGGGCCCTCTACTGTTACACATGTTTCACTGAAACAGTGTTAATGTTGACAACCATTTCTGATTTAGTCCAAGTCTTCAGACAAAATGATTTTAGTTTTGGTCACATTTTAGTCATTTTTATCTCTCATAGTTTTATTCAACCATAACTTTTACTTATTACATTTTGTCCAAGTGTAACTGAGGGCAGTGATTTTAGCTGCTATTTGATGTGTCGTCTTTCAATTAAACGTTTATCATGTGAAGTAGTACGATGTCTGAACACATATTCCTGAGATAACTTGTCTGCCAGTGCACTAGAGAGGACGCTACTCACTGCTATTGTTGTGTAAATTAAAATCCAAACATAATGAAGTGAAACCTTTGAGGGTGAACACATTTAGAAGCAAAATAAAGTTAGAGTTGTTGGACAATGAATTCCAGGCTTGCAGCTTGGATGGTTTACTGTATAACTTAGTATCTGGACTTATACACCAGAAGGATTCGTTCCAGGAACTACATTTATGGCCAGTTATATCAGTTATATGCTCGATGCTAATCTATTATCCACTCTGCTGGCCACTGTTTTAATATGTGTCAGTAAAAAGTCAGAGGTCAATAACTTCATGTCACTAGTAAAGTGCTTAGATGAGACTTCCTTAACTTCATAGTTAGCTTAGTGGCCGTGATGGAGACTGCATCAGTTTCAGAGTGATGCTTCTTCAGATGTGGGATTCTTCCACCTCATCCTCATACAGCCTATGGCAGCCGCAGGCCTTGTAGCAGCCTGCTAGTTTTGGTAGCTAACGCTAACTGCCTGAGATCATCATAACCAGTAGAGGGAGGCAATACGCCCAGAAGAGCAAGAAGAAGAGCCAGAGATCAGCTCGGCCTCTTATCCAATCAGATGACAGGGACACGCATTTAGAAAGACAGTCAGCCCACACCAAGGCATCCTGGATTCTGATTGTCCAATATTCAAATAGCATCTCATCACATCAAATAACATCCTGGTCTCTTCTCACCAACATGTGGTGAGCGTTCTCATCATCAGATATTAATTTATTGGTTTTCTCATGGTGGCTCTAGAGGAAACTGAAGCCAGAGTCAGTTTGATCTGTGTCTACATTCAGCAGCAGGGAGCAGTCAGTATTTCATTGGTCCCTGATTCATCCACATGATTCACCTGTAGAAAGTGTGAGCCTTTTATCTGATACTGATCTCTTTGGTCCAGTCAGAGCTGCTTCTGAGCTGTGGTGCCTTACTGCCGATGGAAACCCAACACTTCCTGCTGCTGCTGCTTTCTGCCAAAGAGACTGCAGCTCTCACTGAAACTTCCCTCAGCAAATAAAGATCCCTCATCAGGTCCCTGTTTCATCCCAGCTCCTTCTACGTAGAAACAGGTCGTATTTACGTGTGGTTGCCTTGACAACACTCCAGGGGACCACAGGTAGAGCGTTGGAAGGCTCCGTCATCACAGGTGACAGTGGTGCAGGTTTCTGGATCAGAACTCAGTACTTCACCTGCTCTATACAGAACACCTGAGAAGGAACCAAGGCTTACATCACTTTCACTGGTTCAACAGGTAGAAGAGACATTTTACACTTTTACAACAGAGTCAATGTTTGGCGCAAATAATTCACCAACCTGAGTGTCTGCATCCGCTGATGTCCATGTATACAAACCGTAATTTGTCTTCTGCAGTGCGTGTATGAGTCAGTGTATCGACTGTAGAACCATTAACCTTCATATCAAGCTCCTGCACAGAAACAACCATGTTACAGCCACAGAGAGAAGTGAATTCAGACAAACAGAAAAGTTTCTACTTGTAGACTAAACACGTCATGTTGACCTGTTCAACTACAGAGAAAAGAGCAACAGACACATTTAGAAGGAGATGTTTGGGTCACACATTTAACATTCACTTCATTATTACACATGCATAGTTGTTCACATATATACTGATACACTCACCAAGGTGTCAGGGTAATCTAATTGTGTCAACACAACGGTTTCTTTCCCGAACGCATATAGACTGACAAAATACTGTAAAGAAAGAACAGAGAAGATTCAGATGACCAGGAAGTTTCCTCCAGAACATTTCAGGAAAAAATTTGATGTGATTTAAAGTCAAGTTTATGTTCCAGAGTTTAAAGAGTTAACTGGATCAGAAACAGTCAACAATAAAAACACTCAGATTTAACCTCTTAATGACAATGAATAACACTTACACTTCTGCTGTTATTACTTATAATGATAGACAATGAACAGTCCATGGTGCTGGTAATGGTTGGCACATTGTTGTGGACATTTGTTTCCAACACATCAACTCGTGATATTATATCCAATGAACTGTAATCAGATCCTGAGTTCTTGGATGGAGGTGCCAGAATACAGTCTCCTCCAGCATCAGGGTTGTAGAAGCCGTCGAAACACAAGACAAAGTTTTCAGTGGTGAAGTTCACCTGTTAAAACCAGAGGCAACGAGTCAGTGTTTGAAGAAGCTGATTGTTAGCGGCAGTGCAGCAGGTTTCAGTCAGAGTTCATGTCCACAGTGGACATTAATGAGACGTTCAGACAGCGTGAAGACATGAACCAGTGCAGGCAGCAGGCTGCAGCACTTAGCTGGGTCACACACAGTTCACACACTGAACATCAGTGGTTTTCTTTGGCCGATCAGCTGCAGCGCTCTGACAAACATCTGACGATGAACACATGACTTAACTGTGACCTTCCCTCCGCCTGCACACATCATCTCTACCTCAGCTGGACACTGAACAGCATTAATGACAGAAACACACTCATGCTACTCACATAGACACGTTCATAGGTCCGTCCATAATACGTGATGGGACATGAGCTGATGCTGAGCTCCGTAGGAACTACAACCACCTGTGCAGCAGCACCTGAAGACATGGAGACACATGAGAGGTGAGAGCTGCAGTCTGTTAACTGGTTGGACAACAGAGAAAGCTTCATGTCAAATGTTGACTTCATGCAGGAACGAAACAGCCTTTGTTCACCAGTCAAGACTTTTCACATCAGTTCTTCTTAGGAACAGAGACGGCAGCAAAGTCTCTCCGTTTGACACATTATGACCACTTAAAGCTTCCTTCATCTTCTGAGACATTTTCAATATGGCCGCCACGTGTGCGCTTACCTGCCAGCAGGCCCAGAGCAGACAGGTAGAACAGGAGGCGGGCCATGTTGGAGGGGGCCAATCAGCCGGCAGAGAGCTGGAAGACACACAGAGGGACTTGTTTGATTGGACAGAAAGCCACGTTCACAGTTCCCTGCTTTTCCTGACAGACTGAAAAAGAAGCTGAGACCATGAATGTGAAGCTGGAGTCTCTCTCAGTGTTCAGTCACTGGAGGAAACTTTGGTTCCAGCAGCAGATCCACTTTGACAGCTGGACAGTGACTGATGTGATGTGACGGATCTGAGCTTCAGTCCAGGATCAACTCCCAAACACATGTCTCCATGGGATGATGCTAAAGCAGCTCAATGAGGGATCTGTTCCCAGTCAGTGTGTGAATGAGAGGATGAACCTGCAGCTCTGCACCTCCTCATCTCATATGGTGGTGTTGGGTGGCAGCAGGCAGCTGTTCTCAGACTAAAGTGAACAAGCTAACAAAACCCTGCAGGTTACAACCCTTAATGCTCCTTTACTCATCACTCATTGGTTTTAGTTTCCACCACCTTCACCGTCCACAGAGTCAAGAGACACATGTGAAAACCTCAGTCAGGGTCAACATGTAGCACAGCTCATCTTTCTGTTTGAGCAGCGTCTCAGCCTCGAGCTTAATGAGCTCAGAGTGTCTGCGTAAAACAAACCTCAGTTATTGTTGTTCTAGTTACTGTCCCTCTAAAGCAAAAGACACAATTTGGTCCTAAAAAGACTGGAATCTATTTTCACACAGGTCAGTGTGTCGCTGCATGTATTCGTGGCTGCAGCTTGTCATCAGTCCTGAAGACGATCAGATGTATTGATGAGCAGTGCTCTGAAATGTGTGTGTGTTCGCTGCTGTGTGTTAGGAGAATAAGAGCAGAGCTGTGCAGCTTGTCTCACCCTGTGCAGCGTTGATGGACGATGAGGTTGTTCACGAGGACGTCTCTGGTGTCTCTGATGGACTGGTCCATCTGTGGGTGTCTCTGTCTCTTTTTATGTCCACACCCAGGAGGAGAGAGAGAGGAGGGTGGAGGTGGAGTGGATGGTGGAGCTTTCTGACGTAATCCTCCCGCTGGTAGCAAGGGAAACATTTCAAATCGGACTGGGTGAATAAAAAGACTCGTGTGATTCTCTTTGGATGCTAGTGTACAAATAAACAACATGTCTAGACTGTTGGTGTGTAAACTATGTGGTGTGTATGTGGCTTTCCTATAGATTCTCTTGATTCTCTGCTCTCTCACAGCACGAGGAAACAGAGCTCTCACTTTACACATCATCACAGCTCTGCATTGATTCAGGTCCGTACGCTGAATATTCAATGACCTGATGATGACTGAGCATGACACCAGGTACGTCATCAAATATCTCTACCGTGTTTGTCTTTATTATTTTAGTTGTATTAAAGTGACTCATGTTGGAGGAACATTTACTGCTCACTAATGAATTGGGTTTAAATGTTTCTCCAGTAAGAAAAGCTTTAACCAGAAATCCATATGTACTTCTATGAGTTTGAGCAGCTTGGATTGGAGGGAAGTTAGATTCCTGGACATTTGTCTCTTCTGTTGCCTGTGTCTTCTGGGCACGGACTCATGGTTCCTACATTTTCAGATACATTTTCATTATGATTAAATAATATGAAATGTGAGCAGTGTGTTTCTCAGAGCTGATGGTGGAGGCAGGTTGTGAAATGAGTGGACCTCCTTTTAGCTTCAAGGACTTTCTGTCGTTTTCTGACTGTATGCTAAGAATGTTAGTTATTATTTACAGGTGGCGGTCACACAGGGGAAGTGAACTCGGACAGAAACATCCAGCACTGCCTCAGGGTTGTTAAGAAGGAATGTCGCCTGTCAGGTAACTATAGGACAAATAGTTCAGTCATATGCTCTGAGTTTCTGCCTCCAGGGGAGAACTGTAATAGATAGCTAGACGGATAGCCATGACATGGACTGTGTGAACTGTGCAACTGAACTGTTTATAACCCATGCAGATAATATTTAATCCTCAAATGGCTCAAATTGGACTGCAACACTTTCAAATTCTTCTATACTAAAATGTATTATTTATATGTATATCCCACAGCATAAAAGATATTTTTATATACACTACGGGTCAAAGGTTTTAGAACACCACACTTTTTCCAGATTTTTTACTGAAAATGATTCAGTTTATTGTGTCATTGCACTTTGAAATGAAAGCATAGAACAAATAAACAATTTGAGTTGAAAAAAAAATCTCATCTCATCTTCCATACTGCTTAATCCTGCACTAGGGACGCGGGGGTTGCTGGAGCCTTTCCCAGCTGGCAGAGCCGGGGTCCATCCTGGACAAGTCGCCAGCCTATCGCAGGGCTAACACTAAGACATACAACCATTCACACTCACATGCACACCTAAGGTCAATTTAGAGTCACCAATTAGCCTAATGAGCATGTCTTTGGAGGTGGGAAGAAGCCGGAGTACCCAGAGAGAACCCACGCGAACACAGGGAGAACATGCAAACTACACCCAGAAAGGCACGAGCTGGACTCAAACCCGGACCTTCTTGCTGGGAGGCATCAGCACTAACCACCTAGCCACTGTGCCGCTCGAAAAAGTGAATCAATTTATAAACCAAAACTCAAACTTTTGACTCATCAGAGTAGCCACCTTTGGCAGATTTAACAGCTGAACACATTCGTGGCATTATTTCTAAAATAGAAATTCAGAAAGTTCTTCCCAAGTCTGTTGCAGAAGTTCCTATAAATGTGCGGCTCTTGTAGGTTGCTTGGCTTTCACTCTTCTGTCCAGTTCATCCCAAACCAGCTGGACGGAGTTTGAGTCTGGAGACTGTGGCCCCATGTTTTCAAGCTTTGTTCCTGAGGAAGCGTTGGCGTAGCTTGGACTTGTGTTCTGGGTCATTATCTTGCTGTAGGAGGAACCTCTGACCATCCAGGCGTAGACCAGAGGTTTCTGCATGGCTGCAGATGCTGTGGTACTGTTCTGGTTCAGGGCGCCGCTCAATTTGTACAAGTCACCGACCCTGGATCCAGACCATCACACGTCCTCCTCCATGTTTGACAGTGATGTCACACACTGTGGAACCATCCTCTCGTCTACTCGACGCCGTACAAAGATCCTGACTGATGAACCGAAGACTTGAAATCTTGATGCATCGGTCCATAAAACCTCTTCCAATCTTCAGGAGTCCAGTGTTTCTTGGCCCAGGAGAGTCTCTGTGTCTTACTCTGACGTCTTAGCAGCGACTTTCTGCTGCAACTCGTCCTGTCAGACCTGCAGCTCCAAGTCTTCTTGTTTACTACGACTACTACTAAGCTGAGCTTGAAGCTGTCGTCCTGTTGCCGCCATCATTCAAGCTGTTAACTCTCAGAAACTCGTCCTCCGATCCAGTTGTGTCTTTGGGTCTGTCAGACGCTTCCTGTCAGAGTTTCCTCCAGTTTCTGAGACTTTAGATGGTGAAGAAACCTGTTCTCACTGACACCTTGACTTTCTTTGCAGTTTCCCTGTAGGAAAGACCTACATGTTTAAGTCTTATGATGGTCTGTCTCTCTTCCACTGTTAACTGCCTTTTCCTCTCCATTGTTGTAGCAACACGCTACTTTCTGCAGCACAGTCCTGTTCACCTGATGCTCATGGAGTCTGGTACCACAGTATTTTCCTACACAGCCTTTATGCAGACAGAGTTGGAACATCTGTAGGAATTAGTAGCAGCAGCTTTCAAGGCTGATTCAACCTTCACTGCTGCAGAACAGCTTTAAACTGTGAACCCACTTCATGTTCACTGAAAAAAAGCCTTTTTGCATAATTCTGAAATGTACATTATTTTTCAGTTTTGGGTAACCAAACCTTCTCTCTTTCTCTCTCTCTCTCTCTCTTTTTTTTAAACCTCTGGCTGTTCAGTATTTACCTTTGTACCATTTCAAGCTATTCACTGGGCTTGCATGACTTGCAATAAATTGCAATAAATAACTGGAAAAATTAGGGTGTTCTAAAACTTTTGACCGGTAGGGTATATGTATTTTGGGGGCATTTTTTATACTTTTAACGGCCTCATGAGAGGAGTACTATAGTGTATACAATAGTAGTATACAATATACATATATATATAAACTTGCAAACTGATGTTTGACCCAGCATGATAACTGCATTTGACCTGGGCATTTGGACCTGGACCTGGATTTCCTTTTCTTGATTCCCTGGACTGACTGGCTTTCACAATCTCACAACCCCGTTACCATCAAACACGTAACAGATTGAATGTGACAGGGTTGCAATTTTTGCCCAAAATGGCTGCTGCCCAGTGTAGTGAATACCAGTGAGAGAGCACATGGCATGCATGAGATTCAGCATTAGCATATATTCTTGAAATAACCAAAACGTTTTTCATAAGTCAGAGTTTTCTATCTTTTTTCATGTTACAGTGTTGAGTTTGACAACTGCAATATCATAAGATAAATGACCAAAGTAAAGAAAAAGAAGAGAAATTTGCCTGTTTCTTTTGTCCTGTTGTCCATAAAACATCAGCGATGTCAGCAACACCTTAATCAAATATGTTCATCAGTGGAAATTGCACCCTCCACGTTCCAGCAATGAAGGTAAATGTATAAATCTATATACAATTTTTATGCTGAAAGTGTTATTTATGTTATACAGTTTTTCTATTATCTATAGTTGTGCATTTATTTCTATGCTTATTCAAGTGTTGATTTTATTTTCTTGTACCACTGAGCAAAGTGACCGGAGTCAAATTCCTTGTACGTGTTCGCATACCTGGCCAATAAAGCTGATTCTGATTCTGACATTTTACCAAGACGTATGCTGTTATTGTTTTGACACCTTTGAGGATTTTATGATTTTAAAATCATTAAATATCTCTACCGTGTTTGTCTTTATTATTTTAGTTGTATTAAAGTGACTCATGTTGGAGGAATATTTACTGCTCACTAATGAATTGGGTTTAAATGTTTCTCCAGTAAGAAAAGCTTTGACCAGAAATCCATATGTACTTCTATGAGTTTGAGCAGCTTGGATTGGAGGGAAGTTAGATTCCTGGACATTTGTCTCTTCTGTTGCCTGTGTCTTCTGGGCACGGACTCATGGTTCCTACATTTTCAGATACATTTTCATTATGATTAAATAATATGAAATGTGAGCAGTGTGTTTCTCAGAGCTGATGGTGGAGGCAGGTTGTGAAATGAGTGGACCTCCTTTTAGCCTCAGGGACTTTCTGTCGTTTTCTGACTGTATGCTAAGAATGTTAGTTATTATTTACAGGTGGCGGTCACACAGGGGAAGTGAACTCGGACAGAAACATCCAGCACTGCCTCAGGGTTGTTAAGAAGGAATGTCGCCCGTCAGGTAACTATAGGACAAATAGTTCAGTCATATGCTCTGAGTTTCTGCCTCCAGGGGAGAACTGTAATAGATAGCTAGACGGATAGCCATGACATGGACTGTGTGAACTGTGCAACTGAACTGTTTATAACCCATGCAGATGATATTTAATCCTCAAATGGCTCAAATTGGACTGCAATTTGCAATTTGATTTGGGCCTTTTCCACATTGTAGTTAGGTTACATTCCACCACAGAAGCAGGGCGAGGCTCCTCAGGGAGATGCTCCATACTGTCATCAGTAAATCTAAGCTCCATTTAGTTTTTTGCTTTTTTAGATTTGAGTATTGATTGTGACACATTGTGTAAGTTCTTTATGTCACAGCTGTGAAATTATCTGTCAAATAGTTTGTTCTTTCAGCACCAGACTTATCACACAACGATGCACCACAGCGCGTCACAGGAAATCATTCCTGCCAGTGGCCATTAACCTGTACAACTCCACACTCTGAGGGTGTAGAACCCATATTATTTATTTAATGTGCAATAATTCATGTTCACCTCATCTCATATACCGGTACACATTCCCTGTACATTAGGGGACTCTGATCTTACTATGTGCAATAATGTTTATAACTATAATCCATGTTTATAACTATACCGACCCTGAGATTACGCAATGACACATTATATATATCTCCTTATATATTCTCACCATGTGCAATATATATATATACTTTTTTTTTTTTGTTTTAACTTGTCTCCTGGTGATGCTTGTGTCCCACAGTCCTGGTGTTTGTTTGTTGGTATGAACAGTATGCGGCACTGATGTATAATTTAGACCAATCCACAGGTTCCCAGGAACTCGCTCTCTAACAGGAACACTGTGTACACTGATATATTGAATATGCAAGTGTATTCAGACTGATGGTTAGTGCAGAGACCTGACATGAGCTTTGGTGTGTTCACCTGCAGCGTTCTCTATCATTTGATGGTGTTGGGGAAAGATGAGTAAATCAGTATTTTCTTTGTGAGTACAGCCACACAACGAAGCTGTTGATGTTTGTGCACGAGACACAGAAGAAAAATGAAACAAAAACGTTTGTAGATGACAACATATTTCCCAAATCTGATGTTACTGCATCCATCATCCGTCCATACCTGTGAAATTGTAGATTTGTAGTTCCAGTGTTCCTGTTGGTGAATGAGTGAACTCGGGCAGAAAAATGAATGAATGAACATGATCAGTGCTGCTGTTCTGCTCTTTATTGGAAAATCATCATCACTGCTGAAAACACACACACACACACACACACACACACACACAGACAGACAGACACACACACACACACACACACACACACGCACACACACACACAGTGGTAGAAAACAAAAGCTTCTTCACGCCTTGGTGGTTAAAAAAAGTCGAGGTCGTCTGCAGCGTCCAGGTCTCTGTACTCGATGATGGACCGAGGGTCTCCACGCACGCCCCTGAAAACAAAAACACACCAACAGTTCCATCAGATCCACACACAATCAACACATCACACACCATCCTGACTTTTCAATCAATCAATCAGTGAATCAATTAATTGATTTCATTGTTGTGGAAACAATGACATTGCCAAGCTAGACCCGTCAGCTACACTGAAAATTTTTTGGCCCTGTAATTATTATTATTTCAATTATCTGTATAAATTCTACAAAATAAATAAATAAAAATAAAAATACAAATTCGGTGCTTTTACTCTGAAACAGCAATTTTCATGTAGTGCATAGTGATTGTTTGTAATTATATATCCTCAGTTTTGTATGTAAATTGAATCATTCGATCCAAGTAATATCCACTAAACCAGTTCGTTGGCTTAGTTCCTTGATATTTCCAAGTGACATCAGTGACTCTGGCAACCTGCTCTGCATTCGGAGGATGACGTCAAAGCCCCTCCCCACATTTGAGCGGTCTTTCATCAGACACGTACTCTACATCCATGGTCCACATTTCTACCAGGTTGGCGGACTTTGTGGACTGAGACGGGAAAAACATGAATATGGAACCATGAAGGTCAGTTTAAGACACCTCGTAGGTTCGTGTTGGCTACTTCACTCCGTTTCTCCACACTGAAAACAGTGGCGGCTGCGGCGCTAGCAAACAGTGTAATTTCCTGCAAGCTAGCTAGTAGGTAACTCACTCTGCTAGCACAAGGTATGTCCAACACTTGGCGACCTCCTAAGCAAGACACCTGGCGCCTTAACTAACGTGTTCAAAAAATAAAAAAATTAATATAAACCCTGAAACACGCCTGCAGTTCGCTGGACCTCCCGCTAGCATAACACAGACACGCTAACAGTGATATTAATGTTTAAGGAAACAGACACAGACCGCTGGTTAAAACATAAATCTACATCATCTGAGGCAGAACCTGCTCAGAAAAACACAGCGGAGCCCGAAAAACTAATGAAACAGCATCATGTGACATCCACAGTAACAACGTTCGTCCTCAGACAGGTAACTGATGTTACTATAGTAACAAGTTTCAGGCTAACCCATACATAGAATATTAGGAGGCTAACCAGCTCAGATGATATTAGCGGCGCGATGTGTAAAATGCTGCGGTGCTGCGTGTCTTATCAGCTGATGTTACAAAACGTCAATAAGTCACTCAGATGTTTGTCATCAGCAGCTCTGAAGAGAAAGACTGAGGCTTCCTACAATAGACTGGAGTTAATTTATGATGGTATATGTCTAATTGTGAACACAATAAAACAATCTAGGAACAGTCTAGTTCGACAGAATTTCCGTCATAAACGCTTTCGCGCTGCTGCCATGACGTGTGAAAAAGACGAACAAACACAAAAACCGATATGTGCATCGATGCGGACGACTGCGCCGTCTCCGTGTACACGCACTGGGTTCACTCAAGTCTGGACATCATATATAAATAAATAAAATAAAATAAAATAAATACATTAAAAAGAATAAAGGTTTCAGATTAAATAAATAAACTGTAAATAAATCTAAAGTGCAAATGTACGTATGAATTTCATGGCAGAGATAGAAGTTATTCTTCTTATAACTTAAGTCTGTGAACAATAACAATAATGAACAATAACAACAGTCCTTTCTTTTCTTTCTTTCTTTTTTTTTTTTAAACGTGTCTTGGTCCACAAAGCAAGTTTCCTCTTGAAGGCTTGAACTTTGTCCGCAACAAAAAACATGTTTCTGTTTCTCCCTTGAAGTGGGATGTTCAGCTGCTTCAGCAAGTTTACCTGTGAACTTGGTTTCGGAATGAAAATGTGCAGAGATTTGAGGAGATTTGTTTTGTCAGCGCTCGGCTCGAACAAACGGTTGAGGACATTTCCTCTTTAGAGTCATGTCACCTCCCTGCGACAGAGCAGCTGGACATGATCTGCTTCCATCTCCTCCCAGAGCAGAACATCTGGAGGTGGCAGCATTACATTTAGTAGAGGTGATGGTGTTCACACTCCATCCATCACCTCTGGAACTCTGGTGACATCGTCTTTGTTGCAAGACTTTCACGGTTTAGCTGCTGGTGCTGAAGTATCTGACGGATGACGCGGTGAAGTCACAGCACCGTCACATCACAATCACATCACAGTCCTGCACCGTCACATCACAGTCACATCACAGTCCTGCACCGTCACATCACAGTCCTGCACCGTCACATCACAGTCACATCACAGTCCTGCACCGTCACAGCACCGTCCTGCCGTTCTCAGTGAAGTAGTCGTCCATGCAGCGGAAACATTCCTCAGCTGTAGCTCGAGTTGGTAGCTTTCTAGCTTTCTTGTCCCAGTGAATGTGCACATAAACCAGCAGCAGCGCAGCATTTGTGACATGAGTGGACTCGTGTAGCTGCACGGAAAATAATGGCTATTTTTTACTCTCTCCAGAAGCTGATGCTGTTTGTCTGAGGCCACGTCATCAACACGGGGACGCACAGTGTCGTCTGAGAGTGGGACGGTCATCGTCTCACGGCTCATATCCACAGCGAGTGCCTGGCTACGAGGTCACTGGATCGTGTCCCAGCCAGCGACACAAACGTTGTTTGTTCTGTATTTGTGGGGCATTTTCCTTCGTCTTGAAAAAATCCACCCGCTTTCCCAGAAGGGTTGGATGTCTCGTTTCAAGATGCCGCCTTAACTCTGACGGCTACAGGGCTTCGTTCGGTAGCGTCAGTCCACACTCGACGCACTGGGCTCTTGGTTCCTCCTCATTATCTCCACACACAAAACCGAACTTCACAAAATCAGGCTTGTTCTTGCCTCCTTGTCAGGGGATTGACATCGTCCTCATTTTCACGCTTTCTTTGTAAGAACTTTCGCAAAAAACGCCAGACTGTCATTGCCCAATCATACACAGGAGCTCGTCGGGATAGCAACAGTAACTAAGGGAAGTTTTTCGCAGAAGCCCGCCCCCAAGCGGTCATTGTCCAATCATGGAAGAGAGTAACCGTACGTCACTGGTAAGACCACGCCTCCTTGTGGATGAAAACAAAGGCGATATCGGGGCGTTGTGTTTGGTTCTTAGAAGTTCTCTGCTCCCCTCATGGAGAGGGACAAAAAACGAATGAATGTACGACTTCAGGCCACAAAACAGGTGGACAAAGATTTATCGGAGCGTGTCAAACAACTGGCTGACGCCTCACTGCCACCAAGCGGAGGGAAGCTGCACTGCAGCCCATTAGGTGGCGCTGGTGTTTCAGGTTCCACAACATGACATGGATCTGTCAGTTGGTGGTTTTTCATTCCACATTTAATTTTTCAAATTCTACTTTTGAGCTTTATAACAGTCTCTGAACTCCCCTGATGTCTGTCCTCTATGTACATATGTTTTGAAAGTTGCTAGCCAGAAGTTCTACGGCCATGTGATCATGTGATCATGCTTTTAGAAAATATCGAATTATTATTTAATAGAAGAGTAAAATTATAAATTAATTTTGTTAATATTAACTAATACATTCATAATAAATATAACTTAATAATTACAAAGAATATAACAAAGAGAAGAAAGAATCACAAACATTTACCATCTTTACTTGGTTTTGTAAGTTACTAAAGTTACAATCTATAGGTGAGTATTGTCAGTGCAATTTACTTTTATTTTTAATAAATGGTTCTGGTACGAAAATATCACCTGAAACAGAGCGAGTAAATATTATAAGAACTCTCTGCGTTGGAAAAACTGGCCCAGCTTTTGTTTAAGTAAATGTCACAAACTTACACACAAACAGGCTCAGCATGAAATAAAAAGAGGAACAATTAAAAACAAAAGTAGCAAGAAAAGCAGGTAAATAACATTTGTGTCTCTACCTCATGTTGTGATGCTTCCCTCTGTCGTTGCCATAGTTACCACGGCCCATCCCATACTGGTTGGGAGGCTGGTGAGGTCCAACACCTGGAACAAAGCAACACAACCATCATCATCCATCCATCCATCATCCATCCATCCAACATTCATCCATCCATCCATCCATCCATCAATCATCCATCCATCAATCATCCATCCATCCATCCATCATCCATCAATCAATTATCAATCAACCATCATCATCCATCCATCCATCAATCATCCATCCAACATTCATCCATCCATCCATCCATCCATCCATCATTCATCCATCCATCCCTCCATCCATCAATCATTCATCCATCCATCCAACATTCATCCATCCAACATTCATCCATCCATCATCCATCAATCATCCATCCATCAATCATCCATCCCTCCATCCATCATTCATCCATCCATCCCTCCATCCATCAATCATTCATCCATCCATCCATCATTCATCCATCCATCCATCCATCAATCATTCATCCATCCATCCATCCAACATCCATCCATCCATCAATCATCCATCCATCATCATCCATCCATCCATCCATCATCCATCCATCCATCATCATCCATCCATCATCCATCCATCCATCATCCATCCATCCATCATCAATCATCCATCCATCAATCATCCATCATCGAACATCCATCCATCCAACATTCATCAATCAATCAATCATCCATCCATCATCCATCCATCCATCCATCCATCAATCATCCCTCCATCCATCCATCGTACCAGGGAAACCAGCCATGGGGGGTCTGACTCCAGGAGGATATCCCAGAAGGCTTTGCTGCTGTGGGGCCTGTGCCAGAGGAAAGCTGAGGATGGTGGGAGGAGTGGCTGAAAGAGAGCGGAGGTGGAGTCATGTGACCCCCCAGGTAAGAACTTAGGGCTGATTCATCTCAAAATGTGTCGTCAGATTTATTGATACGCAAGATCAGATTTCTGAAGGTCTGAACAAGTTCAGTTTGTTTCTTGTAATGTTTAATGTTTTTATTTGTGTTGCATTTTGTTTTTTGCATGAAAGGTGCTTTAGAAATAGAGTCTGATTTGATTTGTTTTGATCCGCACACTGATGCGCTCATTAGCCCGTGGGGAGAATAATAATAAATAACCAGTGATGTGGTTGGACCGAGTTCTTCTGTGTGACTCAGATCTGATCCGTTCTGACTCTACTTCCTGACAGACTGGATCATTGTAGAAGCTTCAGCTCACAAACTAGTTGTGTTCTTCTCCCATAAAGTCTGATCTCTGAAGGACAGAGACTGTTTTAAACCCTTGTTTTACCATCAAACTAGTGAATGAAGCTCATAGATGAACATGGTTTATGTCGAGCAGTTGGAGTCTGAGGGGCAGTAAATAAATATATACATATATCTTCTCTATGCAACTGAGAAGAAAACACACATTATTAGACACATTTACACTTAACAAGAACAAGAGGAACACAATAGTTACTTTCCCTGGTAACTAGTTACTTTTATACACCAGTAATTCAGTTACTGACTGGGGGAAGTAACTAGTAACTGTAACTAATGACTCTTTAAAGTAACGTGTCCAACACTGTAAGTAACAATATAATAATGACATGATAAGACCTGAAAGTTAAGTATGTTTGCAGAACGAGCCCACGACAGATGATGAACAGCAGTTAAATAATCCACCACAAAGAACCAATTACAACAACACACACGGGCCCAAACATTTTCTTTTGGCAAAAGCACAAAACCATTTCTGGCAGTAGGAGGCCTGGTCCACAGAGACACTGTCCACAGAGACACTGTCCACAGAGACACTGTCCACAGAGAGACACTGTCCACAGAGAGACACTGTCCACAGAGAGACACTGTCCACAGAGAGAGACTGTCCACAGAGAGACAGACTCCCTGGTTTCAACCAGTTCTGCATCTCAGCTTATTATCAGGGGCAACGAGCCTCCAGTCTACAGCTGCTCTGTGGTTATCTAACCTGTTCCTTTTTATTATTATCATTTATCCACTTCCTTCCTTTTTCATCCCTTAACGTGTTATATGTCAAAACGTGCGGCTTGATCGGGATCAGTGTGTTGTTACTTTTCTTTACCAAATATGAGTTTTCCCATTCGAAATAATGGGACGGCTGGAAAAAAACATGCAAAAAGGACAGTTTATCAAAGGTCTACTGCTCAGGCAAACTTTCACCTACAGACTTCATTTAAACTTTAAAATGTAGACACAAGCCTTGTGTGTTGGTGTATTATCATCTTGGTTTGATAGGTCTTATCGTTGTTGATCAATCACTGTTCAATGACCATGATCTTTTTCCAAAAATCTGGTGTTAGAGTGCGAATGTTGCTACTTAGAGTGAGAGAACGTGTGTGAAATCGCCTGAAACTTTTCTCTTTCCACGCTCGTCCCGGCCACAATTTACACACTAGACACATGATTTTCTCCACAGTTGTAGACAAACTTGTTGTGTCTCTCACAATGTGCTCAGCAAAGCAGTGAGACGTACAGAATTTAAACTGTGAGCCTCTGTTCACGGTAAAGTACCTGTCTGCTCTCCATTCACTCCAATGCAAAGATTTTCTGAGAGAAGGAGAAGGACCTTTGTGTTTAACTCGTGAATGTGTCCAAAATATTTACTCTCTCACACACAGCTTCACTGTGCTAACTGTTAGCTAACTGGGCTAACAGTATGCTAACCGTGCTAACAGTATGCTAACCGTATGCTCACTGTGCGACATGTGGGTCAAGTGTGCGACATGTGGGTTGACTGAACCAAATGCAGGCTAACTAAACTAACCGTAAGTTAACTGTGCTAACCATAAGCTAATTGTGCTAAATGTAGGCTAACTGTGCTAACTGTAAGCTAACTGTGCTAAATGTAGGCTAACTATGCTAACTGTAAGCTAACTGTGCTAAATGTAGGCTAACTATGCTAACCGTAAGCTAACTGTGCTAACCATAAGCTAACTGTGCTAAATGTAGGCTAACTGTGCTAACCCCCATGTTGACAGAGACGGTACCCCGGCGTTAGCTCCCGTAGCATCATTCGTCTGATCTAGAACATTAATACGCTGAGAAAGTCTAGAACGTCGAGTACCCTGAGAACATCTAGTGCGTCTGGAATGTCGAGTGGGTGGAGCACATCTCGACCACCACGTATGTTGAGAACGTCGAGTACGTCAGCAACTTCGTCACATTTCTGGTTTTTAGGGGTAAACGTTGTTAAACCCGATGGGTTCTCACACGTTCCTAGTCGGCTTCATGTACGCTATGAGAGGAAGTGCGTGGCTCGCTTACATCAACTATGAACCCGCCCTTACATCATGCAGACAGTACCTGGTGCCGGCAGTGGGAGGGGCTTATTGTCAGGGGGGGCGGGCCGCTTGGCGTCCAGCAGGAAGTTGTTGAAGAACTCCACTTCCTGTCTGACGGCGGTGACCTTCTCAGCGTGTTTGTTCAGGATGTGTTTACGCACAAACTCTGGAGCCTGGACCACAACAACAACAGGGGGTTACCACGGCAACCATCCTGACAGGCCGGGGACGGGGGGGACGGGGGGGACGGGGGGACGGGGGGACTGACCTTAAATTTCTTCCCGCTCAGAGGACACAGCCACTTGTCTTTACTGAGCTCCTGAATGTTGGACAAGAGGAACTTCTCCACCTGGACACATGGACAGAGACAGGTGAGACAGAGACATAGAGACAGGGAGACAGAGACAGATGGTGTCTCACCTCTTGTTCCGGGTCTTTCTGTCCCAGCTTGGCAGCCTCTTCTTGACTCAGAGTCTCTGAAGGTGAAATCAGAGGAGACAGACGCTCCTCACACATCTTCAGGTGTTCACTCACTGTCCAATCACAAACGTCCACAGTCAACATCCGTCCAATCAGATCAGACACATCCGTCCAATCAGATCAGACACATCTGTCCAATCAGATCAGACACATCCGTCCAAACAGACACATCCGTCCAATCAGATCAGACACATCCGTCCAAACAGACACATCCGTCCAAACAGACACATCCGTCCAATCAGATCAGACACATCCGTCCAAACAGACACATCCGTCCAAACAGATCAGACACATCCGTCCAAACAGACACATCCGTCCAAACAGACACATCCGTCCAATCAGATCAGACACATCCGTCCAAACAGACACATCCGTCCAAACAGACACATCCGTCCAATCAGATCAGACACATCCGTCCAAACGGACACATCCGTCCAATCAGATCAGACACATCCGTCCAATAAGATCAGACACATCCGTCCAAACAGACACATCCGTCCAATCAGATCAGACACGTCCGTCCAATCAGATCAGACACATCCGTCCAAACAGACACATCCGTCCAAACAGAAGCATTTACCCTGAGCCTGAGTGATCTTGACCAGGGGACGAGGTCCTCGTACGTGGATCAGTCCACAGCGATGAGGCATCTCGTCCTCAGCCGGATACTCACAGAAGTTATAATAGTCCACAGAGTGGACGAGTCTCAGGTAGAGCAGCAGTCTGTCCAACACCTGGACACAGAGACAGAGACGTTTTTGTCATCAGATTAATGGCGATCACCATGGTGCACTTCCACTCCGGACCAGAGGGGGCGGGTCACGATGTACGGCTGAAGTCTGGAGGATTAATCAGTGTTTAGTCCTGGTTCTTCTTCACTTTGTCCTCGTTGCTAAATGTCCCAGTGACGATCCGTGTTTAATACTCAGTTATTTCTCTTCTTTAAAGCGTTTCGAACATGAACGATTCTGAGTCTGATTCATGGAAACGTGTTAAATCACGTTGTTTACGTTGTGGTTGATGTGGTGAAACCGTCATGTTGTGGATTAATGTGCGTTAATGCGTCTTGTTCTTGTGTCTGTGGACGTGTGAAAGTCCCTGTCACCTTAACGAGCTGCTCGTCCGTCTCCACGGCAACCTCAGAGGACGAGGAGGAGGCGGGGTCTCTGGCGTCACCTCCACCTGTCAGCTCCTCCTCCTCAGCGCTCACCTCCTCCACCAGGTAATCTGTGATGTCCTTCAGGACGGGGTTCGTGTCCATCTGAGGGACACAAAGACGAGGACACAGAGACAGAGACTAAGACGTGATCCCAGGTGTCTGGTCTACCTACCTGTCTTGTCCTCACATGTCCCCTCTGGTCTACCTACCTGTCCTGTCCTGTCCACACATGTCCCCTCTGGTCTACCTACCTGTCCTGTCCTCACATGTCCCCTCTGGTCTACCTACCTGTCCTGTCCTCAGATGTCCCCTCTGGTCTACCTACCTGTCCTGTCCACAGATGTCCCCTCTGGTCCAGGCTGTGGACCAGCCGTGCTGATGTCCTGATGTCTTTCTTCACCACCGGTTTGTGGTGAGTTATTCCGTTGACGGCTCGAACGCGACGGCTCAGATCTCTGTTCACCACCGGAGACAGTTCACAGTCCCTCAGCTGGACGGACGAGGACAAAGGGGACACGTAATTATTCATCCATCTATCCATCCCGTCCATCAGTCTGTCTCTGAGCGTGTGTCCTCACCCTGATGTTCTGCAGGTTCCAACATGTCTCCTTGATGTTGACACTGGGCTCAAAGGTCACCCAGCAACGCCTGGAGAAGCTGACACAGTATCCATCCATCATTCATCCATTCATCATCCATCATTCACCCATTCATCATCCATCCATCATTCATCCATTCATCATCCATCATTCATCCATTCATCATCCATCATTCACCCATTCATCATTCACCCAGCAACGCCTGGAGAAGCTGACACAGTATCCATCCATCATTCACCCATTCATCATCCATCATTCATCCATTCATCATCCATCATTCATCCATCCATCATTCACCCATTCATCATCCATCATTCATCCATTCATCATCCATCATTCATCCATCCATCATTCACCCATTCATCATCCATCATTCACCCATTCATCATCCATCACTCATCCATCCATCATTCATCCATCATTCACCCATTCATCATCCATCACTCATCCATCCATCATTCACCCATTCATCATCCATCATTTACCCATTCATCATCCATCATTCACCCATTCATCATCCATCATTCATCCATCCATCATTCACCCATTCATCATCCATCATTCATCCATCCATCATTCACCCATTCATCATCCATCACTCATCCATCCATCATTCATCCATCCATTCATCCATCCATCCATCCATCATTCACCCATTCATCATCCATCATTCACCCATTCATCATCCATCATTCACCCATTCATCATTCACCCAGCAACGCCTGGAGAAGCTGACACAGTATCCATCCATCATTCATCCATTCATCATCCGTCACTCATCCATTCATCATCCACTCATCCATCATTCATCCATTCATCATTCACCCAGCAACGCCTGGAAAAGCTGACACAGTATCCATCCATCATTCACCCATTCATCATCCATCACTCATCCATTCATCATCCATCATTCACCCATTCATCATCCATCATCCATCCATCCATCATCCATCCATCCATCATTCACCCAGCAACGCCTGGAGAAGCTGACACAGTATCCATCCATCATTCACCCATTCATCATCCATCATCCATCCATTCATCATCCATCCATCCATCATTCACCCATTCATCATCCATCATTCATACATTCATCCATCCATCATTCATCCATTCACCATCCATCATTCATCCATTCACCATCCATCATTCATACATTCATCGTCCGTTGCTCATTCACCCATCCATCATTCATCACTCATCCATTCATCCATCCATCATTCATCCATTCATCATCCATCCATCATTCATCCATTCATCATTCATCCATCATTCATCCATTCATCATCCATCCATCATTCATCCATTCATCATTCATCCATCATCCATCTCTCATTCCCCTATCCATCATTCATCCATTCATCATCCATCACTCATCCATTCATCCATCCATCATTCATCCATTCACCATCCATCCATAATTCATCCATCCATCATCCATCATTCACCCATTCATCCCAGAAGTTAGCCCGGTCTAACCAGCACAGGCCTTGGTTCTCACCTCCTGTCGGGCTGAGGGTCGGACAGCGCCACCCTCAGGAAGCCCTGGTACCTGCGACACAGCTACACCAACATCACAGACATGGGTTAGGGGCCGTCCTAATGAACGGGTTAGGGGCGGTCCTAATGAACGGGTTAGGGGCCGTCCTAATGAACGGGTTAGGGGCCGTCCTAATGAACGGGTGAAGCTGGCTGATGGACGGATGAAGAGCAGACTCACGGACGTGATGTCGTCCTTGGAGACGTCGGGGGGGATGCTCCGGATGAACAGTGACGTGGTGAGGTGTAGGGGGCGGGGCTTAGCCGGCGTCCTCTTCTTCTCCGCCTCCTTCGCTCGCTCTGACACAGACAACAAACATGGTTGGTCGGTGAACACACTCATCCACTACTCACTAAAACATCCCTCCTTCCTTTCCTTCCCTCCTTCCTTTCCTCCCCTCCTTCATAGTTTACCATCCTCTCCTTCGTCCTCCTCCTCCTCCGCGCTGTCAGAGTGGGAGGAGTCTGAATCGGAGGCGCTGCCCTCCCCGCTGTCAGCTGACACGCTGCGTTTCCTCTTCCTCCTCCTCCTCCTCTCGCCTCCCCCCGCCTCCTCTGCTTCTTTCTCCTTCTCTTCCTCCTCCTCCTTCTTCTCCTCCTCCTCCTCTTCCTTCTTTCCGCTGCTCTGTCCATCGTCCTGAGAGAGAAGGAGTTTTAAACACAGGAGAAAGAAGAGTCATAGTCTGGAGCAAAAAAACATGGCCGCCTCTTTCCTATTGGTGGAGACATGGCTCCATCAACCAATCAGGACGCGAGGAGTCTATGGTTGCTAGGTAAGTTGACTTGTTCTCCCGACCTTCTCAGAGTCTTTTGTCCCGGCCGTCTCACTCGTTGTCTCACTCGTCGTCTCCTCGGGGACGGTGTGGACGCTCACATCTGCTCCGCTGGGATCTCCCTGTCCCCCCTGTCCCCCCGGACCCTGGTCTGGTCCGGTCTCCAGGACCTGGAGGTCCAGGTCTGACCCTCCTTCCATCTTTATCACGGCTGCAGAGAATCACAGAGAATCACAGAGAATCACAGAGAATCACAGGGGGGGGAAGGTTAGATCCCTCTGTCCTTCTTTTTTCCTTCCTTCCTTCCCTCCGTCCGTCCGTCCTTCCTTCCTTCCTTCCTTCCTTCTTCCCTTCCTTTCCTCTCTCCGTCCTTCCTTCTTTCATTCCCTCCGTCCTTCTTTTGTTCCCTCTTTCCTTGCTCCCTTCTCTTTCCTTCTTCCTTTCTTTTGTTCCCTCCTTCCTTCTTGCCTTCCTTCCCTCTGTACTTCTTTCCTTCCGTCCTTTATTCTTTTGTTCCCTCCTTCCCTCTCTCCTTGCTCCCTTCCCTCTTTCCTTCTTCCTTTCTTTCGTTCCCTTCTTCCTTCCCTCCGTACTTCTTTCCTTCCTTCCTTCTTTCCTTTTCCTTCCCTCCTTCCTTCCTTTATTCTTTTGTTCCCTCCTTCCTTGCTTCTTTCACTCTTTCCTTGATTCCTTTCTTTCCTTCCCTCCGTCCTTCCTTTGCTTCCTTCTTTCTTTCCTTCCTTTCTTCCTTCACTCTTTCCTTCCTTCCTTCTTCCGTCCTTCCTTCCTTCTTTCATTCCCTCCGTCCTTCTTTTTTCCTTCCTTCCTTCACTCTTTCCTTCCTTTCTTCCTTCTTTTTTCCTTCCTTCCTTCACTCTTTCCTTCCTTGCTTCCTTCTTTTTCCTTCCTTCTTTCGTTCCTTCCGTCCTTCTTTCATTCCCTCTTTCCTTGCTCTCTTCCCTCTTTCCTTCTTCCTTTCTTTTGTTCCCTCCTTCTTTCCTTCCGTCCTTCCTCCTTCTTTCTTTGCTTCCTTTATTCTTTTGTTCCCTCCTTCCTTGCTTCTTTCACTCTTTCCTTGATTCCTTTCTTTCCTTCCCTCCGTCCTTCCTTTCTTCCTTCACTCTTTCCTTCCTTCCCTCCGTCCATCCTTCCTTCTTCCCTTCCTTTCCTCCCTCCGTCCTTCTTTCGTTCCCTCTTTCCTTCTTCCTTTCTTTTGTTCCCTCCTTTCCTTCCGTCCTTCCTCCTTCCCTCTTTCCTTCCTTCATTCTTTTGTTCCCTCCTTCCTTCCTTCCTTCCTTCCTTCCCGCCATTCTTTCCTTCTTTCCTTCCTTCATTCTTTTGTTCCCTTCTTCCCTCCGTACTTTTCTCCGTCCTTTCCTTCCCTCTTTCCTTCCCTCCATCCTTTCCTCCCCTCTGTCCTCCCTCCCCTCTCTCCTTGATTCCTTTGCTCCACCCACTGACCTGCGTCCAGGAGTCTGATGATGGCGGGGGCGTGGTCTATGTCCAGGGACACGTTGTCCAGCCAGTTGCCGCGGAGCAGGAAGAGGAAGACGTCCAGTCTGGTCCTGAGGGCGGCCAGAGACTCCGCCCTCCTGGCCGTGATGTCATCGGGGTGGTACTTGGACCGGAACCAGTCCTGGTCCTTGTGTCGGAGGAAGAAGTCCTGCAGCCGCTGGCGCCTGAAGTCCAGCTTGTACTGGTTGTAGCGCTTCACGGCCTCCGTCTCGTCCACGCTGTCCTCCGCGCTGAGCAGGAAGTCCTGTTACACACATGTTACACACTGTTACACACAGTTACACACATGTTACACACAGTTACACACGTTACACACATGTTACACACAGTAACACACACATATTACACACAGTAACACACATGTTACACACACAGTAACACACATGTTACACACACAGTAACACACTGTTACACACTGTTACACACAGTAACACACATACTACACACATATTACACCACGCTGTTACACACATGTTACACACTGTTACACACTGTTACACACATGTTACACACATGTTCACTAACTCATACACACACATCACTATCACATATTACACACGCTGCTTTTCACACATGTTACCTCTGTTACACACATGTTCACCAGTACCCTGTTACACACAGTTACACACATGTTACACACACAGTAACACACATGTTACACACACAGTAACACACTGTTACACACAGTTACACACAGTAACACACATACTTATCACATTATTACACCACCTGTTACCTCTGTTACACACTGTTACACACTGTTACACACATGTTACACACATGTTACACACACAGTAACACACATACTACACACATATTACACCACGCTGTTACACACATGTTACACACTGTTACACACTGTTACACACATGTTACACACAATAACACACATATTACACACAATCACACACAGTTACACATGTTACACACATGTTACACACACAGTAACACACATACTACACACATATTACACCACGCTGTGCTCCGCGCTGAGCAGGAAGTCCTGTTACACACATGTTACACACACAATAACACACAGTGACACACATATAACACACAATAACACACATACTAACCTATAAACACACATATAAATTAATCTATATGAACATGTGTCTCTCTGTGTGTTTATATATATGTCTTAGTGTCTGAGTGTCTCATGTCCTCTGTCTGTGTCCCTCTCCGTTTTGTCTCTGTTGTCCTGGTCCTCACCTTGAAGCTCCTCATGGAGGGAGGAGCTGGAGGCTGCAGGTCTGGATCCACCATGGCCATCCTGGAGGAGACGCCACAACATTATGACCACCTCCCCACGGGTCCATCGTCTGTCTCTAACCCGTCTGTCTCTAACCCGTCTGTCTCTAACCTGTCTCTAGTCTGTCTCTAACCTGTCTGTCTCTAACCCGTCTGTCTCTAACCCGTCTGTCTCTAACCTGTCTGTCTCTAACCCGTCTGTCTCTAACCCGTCTGTCTCTAACCTGTCTCTAGTCTGTCTCTAACCTGTCTGTCTCTAACCCGTCTGTCTCTAACCCGTCTGTCTCTAACCTGTCTCTAGTCTGTCTCTAACCTGTCTGTCTCTAACCCGTCTGTCTCTAGCCCCTCTGTCTCTAACCTGTCTGTCTCTAACCCGTCTGTCTCTAGTCTGTCTCTAACCCGTCTGTCTCTAACCCGTCTGTCTCTAGTCTGTCTGTCTCTAACCCGTCTGTCTCTAGTCTGTCTCTAACCCGTCTGTCTCTAACCCGTCTGTCTCTAGTCTGTCTGTCTCTAACCCGTCTGTCTCTAGTCTGTCTGTCTCTAACCCGTCTGTCTCTAGTCTGTCTCTAACCCGTCTGTCTCTAGTCTGTCTCTAGTCTGTCTGTCTCTAACCCGTCTGTCTCTAACCCGTCTGTCTCTAGTCTGTCTGTCTCTAGTCTGTCTGTCTCTAACCCGTCTGTCTCTACAGGTGCTGGCCAGTAAATTAGAATATCATCAAAAAGTTGAATTATTTCAGTAATTCCATTCAAAAGGTGAAACTTGTATACTGTATACTTTCCTTCCACACATAGTGATATATTTCAAGTGTTTATTCATTTTCATTTTTTTTTACAACTGACAGCTAATGAAAACACCAAATTCAGTATCTCAGAAAATTAGAATATTCTGATAAGGCTCAATTAGAAGACACTGGTGCCCCTAATCAGCTGTTAACTCAAAACACCTGTAAAGGCCTTTAAAAGGTTCCTCAGTCTTGTTCTGAAGGCTCCACAATCATGGGGAAGACTTCTGACTAACAGTTGTCCAATAAGACGACACATTGACACCTTGTACAAGGAGGGCAAGACACAAAAGTTGATTGCTAAGATAGCTGGCTGTTCGCAGAGCTCTGTGTCCAAGCACATTAACAGACAGGCGAAGGGACGGAAAAAAATGTGGTAAAAAAAGTGTACAAGCTCTAGGGATACCGCACATGCAGCAGAATATGTGACGACAACCATTCAAAATGTGGGGAGATCACAAAGGTGGTACTGCAGCTGGATGTCAGCGCTTCAAAGTACACCACGAAGAGACGCATGAAAGACATGGGATTCAGCTGTCGCATTCCGTGTGTCAAGCCACTCTGAACAAGAAACAGCGTAAGAAGCGTCTCGCCTGGGCCAAGGATAAAAAGGACTGACTGCTGCTGAGTGGTCAAAGTTATGTTTCTGATGAAAGCAAATTTTGCATTTCTTTGGAAATCAAGGACCCAGAGTCTGGAGGAAGAGCGGAGAAGCAACTAGAATCCACAGTTGCATGAGGTCCAGTGTAAGTTCCACCGTCAGTGATGGTGTGGGGTTGCCATGTCATCTGCGGTGTTGGCCACCTGTTTCTGAGGTCCAAGGTCAATGCAGCTGTTACCAGGAAGTTTTGAGTACTTCATGCTTCCTGCTGCTGACCACTTTATGGAGATGCAGATTTCACTTTTCAAGAGGACTTGGCACCTGCACACTGTGCCAAACCACCAGTACCTGGTTCAAGGACATGGTATCCTGTCCTTGATTGGCCAGCAAACTCGCCTGACCTTAACCCCATAGGAAATCTATGGGGTATTGTGAAGCGGAAGTGCAATGCGCTAGACCCAACAATGCAGAGGAGCTGAAGACGACTATCAGAGACCTGGGCTCTCTAACCCTGAGCAGTGCCACAGACTGGTCGGTCCATGCCACGCCGCTTAATGCGTGATTGAGGCAAAAGGACCCCGACTAAGATTGAGTGCTATACATGCGCATGCTTTCATGTTCATTCTTTCAGTTGGCCAACATTTCTAAAAAAAACATTTTTTTCATTGGCCTTGTTCAGATTTTCTAATTTTCTGAGATACTGAATTTGGTGTTTTCATTAGCTGTCAGTTGTAATATAAAAATGAAAATGAATAAACACTTGAAATATATCACTATGTGTGGAAGGAAAGTATACAGTATACAAGTTTCACCTTTTGAATGGAATTACTGAAATAATTCAACTTTTTGATGATATTCTAATTTACTGGCCAGCACCTGTAGTCTGTCTCTAACCCGTCTGTCTCTAGTCTGTCTGTCTCTAACCCGTCTGTCTCTAGTTTGTCTGTCTCTAACCCGTCTGTCTCTAACCCGTCTGTCTCTAACCCGTCTGTCTCTAGTCTGTCTCTAACCTGTCTCTAGTCTGTCTGTCTCTAACCCGTCTGACTCTAACCCGTCTCTTGCCCGTCTGTCTCTAACCCGTCTGTCTCTAACCCGTCTGTCTCTAGTCTGTCTCTAGCCTGTCTGTCTCTAACCTGTCTCTAGTCTGTCTCTAACCCGTCTGTCCCTAGCCCACATCTAACCCGTCTGTCTCTAACCCGTCTGTCCCTAGCCCACCTCTAACCTGTCTCTAGTCTGTCTCTAACCCGTCTCTAACCCGTCTGTCTCTAGTCTGTCTCTAACCCGTCTGTCTCTAACCTGTCTCTAGTCTGTCTCTAACCCGTCTGTCTCTAACCTGTCTCTAGTCTGTCTCTAACCCGTCTGTCTCTAGTCCGTCTCTAACCCGTCCGTCTCTAACCCGTCTGTCCCTAGCCCACCTCTAACCCGTCTCTAACGTCCTTCACTCCTCTCTCAGACTATGTGTCTTCTCTGGTTCAGATGTCTCTGGAGGACGTCCTTGTCCCCCGGCTCCTCTGGTGTTAACTCACCTGCCCTGCAGGGGGCGACTTCCATGGGGAGGGTGAGGATGGGGGAAGTCAGGGTGCCAGCACTGAGGCCCCGCCCCTGGAAACAGCCCCCCTCCCCCTCCCCCTCCTCCTCCCCCTCCTCCATAGGGCAGGTCGTAGCGGTACGGCTCCCCCCGGTGGTCATCCCTGGGACATTCAGACAGCGTCAACAGAGTTAGCACCTGTTAGCACCTGTTAGCATCAGCAGCTAACACCAACACCTTCCTCACCAGTCTCTCCTCATGCGCTTGTGCTGAGGACTCATGTGTCTGGGGGGGGAGAACCTGTCTCTGCGGCCCCGGTCGTAGTCCCTCCTCCGGTCTCTGCCTCTGTCCCAGTCCCTGGAGACAGAACCACAGACAGGGAATGTTCCTCCAGCGTCTCATCCAGCATGTCAGTTCTATGGACTAAACACGTCTCCTCCATAGACCGTATATAAATATGGACTAAACACGTCTCCTCCATAGACTGTATATAAATATGGACTAAACAAGTCTCTACATAGACCGTATATAAATATGGACTAAACACGTCTCCATAGACGTATATAAATATGGACTAAACACGTCTCCTCCATAGACTGTATATAAATATGGACTAAACACGTCTCACTCCAATAGACCGGTATATAAATATGGACCTAAAACACGCTCCTCCATAGACTGTATATAAATATGGACTAAACACGTCTCCTCCATAGACCGTATATAAATATGGACTAAACACGTCTCCTCCATAGACTCGTATATAAATATGGACTAAACAGTCTCTCCATAAGACCGTATATAAAATATGGACTAAACACGTCTCCTACATAGACCCTATATAAATATGGACTAAACACGTCTCCTCCATAGACCGTATATAAATATGGACTAAACACGTCTCTCCTAGACGTATATAATATGGACTAAACGTCTCTCATGACGTATAAATATGGACTAAACACGTCTCCTACCATAGAACCGTTATATTAAATATGGACTAAACACGTCTCTCATAGACGTATATAAATATGGACTAAACACGTTCCTCCATAGACTGTATATAAATATGGACTAAACACGTCTCCTCCATAGACTGTATATAAATATGGACTAAACACGTTCTCCATAGACGTATATAAATATGGACTAAACATCTCCTCCATAGACTGTATATAAATATGGACTAAACACGTTCTCAATAGACTGTATATAAATATGGACTAAACACGTCTCCTCCATAGACTGTATATAAATATGGACTAAACACGTCTCCTCCATAGACTGTATATAAATATGGACTAAACACGTCTCCTCCATAGACTGTATATAAATATGGACTAAACACGTCTCCTCCATAGACTGTTTATAAATATGGACTAAACACGTCTCCTCCATGACGTTATAAATATGGACTAACACGTCTCCATAGACCGTATATAAATATGGACTAAACACGTCTCCTCCATAGACGTATATAAATATGGACTAAACACGTCTCCATAGACGTATATAAATATGGACTAAACACGTCTCCTCCATAGACTGTATATAAATATGGACTAAACACGTCTCCTCCATAGACTGTATATAAATATGGACTAAACACGTCTCCTCCATAGACTGTATATAAATATGGACCAGTACCTGTCCGGCCAGTCGTCCCGCCTCCTCTCCTCCCGGTCTCTAGACCTCTCCATGTCGCTCCTCTCTCTCCTGAACTTGTCCCGCCTCCTCCTGTCGAACTCATCGTCGCTGTCCCCCATCACACTGAAAACAACAAAAACTATTTCAGTCTCGGTGCAAAATGACTCAAAAACATGCAGGACTGGCCTCATATTCTGTTTCTCCAACTAGTCTGTGACAGAGGAGCTTGTTTAAATCCCTAAAACCCGAAGCAAAGACCTTAAACGCGCCCACATATCCCTCTGAAGTAGGTGAACCCTAGATTAACGTGGAACTAACTGCAGGAACTCCTCATTAGTTCCCTGGGCTGACTTGGCCGGGCTCATTGTATCTCATTACCTGGGACACACCTGGTGAAGGACGGATGTTTTATTGATCTAATGTCGTCGTGGCACTGAGGCGATAATAAAAACCATGTGGTATCCATGGTAACCATGATGGTTTGGTTGTGTGCTCAGTGAAACCAAACTCGTCACAGGATTTCTATGATGAATGAAGCGGTAAAATGGTTCATTACATAGAAACAAATATAGAATAAACCATGTGACCCAAGCAACCAGCATCAGCACAGAGGCTCTTAGCATTAGCATGACTTTAGCAGCCCGCTATCAGTCACATGATAATGAATGGATGAATTAAAGTATTAGTCACATGTTAATCAAAGACAGATTAATGGATGGATGAATGGATGAATGGATGAATGGACCACATTGGTTCATCTGGACCTTTAAATGAGACCTTTCATCTGAGGATCTTGTTCAGTTCTAGAGACTGAGACTTTAAAGAGGTTTAAATAGAAAGTAGATGGATTAGTTTCTGGTCTAAAACCTCAGGTAGAACTGAAGGAGCTTCTCAGACGGAACGACTCCATCCTCCTCCTCCTTTATCTTTTTATCTTCATGTTGTCTCTATATAAATGCTGCTTCCACTGGGTCTCGTTTCATAACTTTCATAAAAGTTTCATAAAACAACTTTTAATGAGCTGATTCATTCTGGCACCAAACACTAAAAATGACAACATGCACATTTGTTTACACACGTTAAAGCTCTGAACTGAAACGCTAACGCCGCGTAGCTTCTGGCAGGTTAGCATGTTAGCACGGGAGCTAGCCCGGGCCGTTTTCCGGTGAACTCGCTCGGGTTCCGGCTTATTCTCTCTCAGCGGTCGCGACAAACGAAAATATCGGTGACAACGAACCTGAGATTTCACCCGAAACTGCGCAGTAACGCAAAGAAAAAAGCTCGTTAGCCCGTTAGCAGCAACGCAGCTGTCCCGCCACCGGTCCGAGAGTTCAGTCAACCAACCAACGAGACTTCCGGGTGAGCGCAGGGAACCAACCAACGAGACTTCCGGGTGAGCGCAGGGAACCAACCAACGAGACTTCCGGGTTGCTTCACTTCCGTTTGGGTGTTGCCAAAGAAACCATAGGCTGGCGTATAAATCACGATATGTTCTGATTAAAAACAAGGTTTTCCAACATTTGGTCTGTGGTTCATTTTGTTGATGCAGAGGGACGTGAATATAATAATCAAAACCTTTGTTATTTAATATCATTTTAATATCAATCTTATCAATATGAACCTTGTCTTCAAAGGGACATTAGTTATGGTCTTGTCTCAGAAAACAAAGAATATGATTAATTAACATCTTAATTAACATATGTAAATTTTACACACACACAAATGCAAATACTTGACGGTTAATCCCAGATTTTTTGTGCTTCATAACGAGTTTCTCTACATAAAGTAAACATGCAATGAATGAGATAACCCTGAGATGTCCCAAATGATTCACACGTCTCAACAAAACAACAACAATAAAGAATCAGTGTCCGTCCCTGAAGAGTCAGTTCACGAGTAAAACGTCTGTTTATTACTTGAACCATAGCTCAGATTGGTGTGACTGAGTTTCAGCATCAGTGTCTCTGGGAAGTTATTCAGGAAGAAACACCCAGAACTTCACTGGTTCTTAAAATGAATGAGATGGTTGTGAGAAAACATGAAACATGGAACAGATGGATACATCTAGCACGTAGCTTTAGCTCGACATCGTGCTCATTTTTAAAAGAAGCTGCATGCTAGCTTCAAGAGTTAGCTAGCTCTTAAAAGACAAGGGCTTAGTGAAGGCTCCATAACTGCTGAAACACAATCAGAGCCCAGACACGGCTCAACGAGACATCCTCTGATTGGCTGGTTTGATGGTGGGGGCGGAGTCAGAAACCTGCAGATCCAAACAGAGAGGGTTGGGAGCTTAGAACCGGAAACCTTGACCGCAAATCTTAAAGCGGGACTTTCACCAGCCGCTACCTGTCCTCGTCCTCGTCCAGAGAAGACGGTGGTCAGTCCATTGTGGGCGGGGACATGTCGAAGGGGGCGTGTCCGGGAGTCCTTCAGCTCTGAGAGGAGTTCAGGGCTGGAGAGGGACGAGAGACGAGCTGAGGGCAAACAGGACACGACGAAGAAAAGTCACCACAGACTGAATGAACAGCAGCAACAAACACAGAAATTCCAGTGTTTTTATTCAGATCTTGTGTTGATGAGCTTCTCCAGCTCATCCCAAACATTCTCTCTGGGGTTCAGGAAAATGGAAACGGGGGCACGTCCAACTTTACCACCACTGAACAAGAGTGGACCATATGAAGAATTAAAGAAGAATTAAAGAACATTATAGGAAAAAATGGCAACACCAGAGCAATTAAAAAGGAATGAGAGAAGCCTGGTAGACAATAGTGGACCGGTTTAATGTGTTAGTAGTGTGTAGTGTGGAGATCTCCTGCTTATTTAGTCCAGATTCATATAAAGTCAGTGATGTGGTGCTAATAGAAATATGTGAGGTCACAGCCTCTTGTGATGGAGTGTTATTTCTTGTGACTTTTGCTCTCTGTACTCCAGCTCAAAGCTGAAAAAATGATGCTCGTAAAATAAAATTTGATCTAGAAAACGTGTCTTTTGTCTTTCACCATGAATGTGGGAAACACAACTGATTCAACTTTGAACCAATACTAGACAAAATGCACATACACAGAAAAAAGTACCACACAAGATCATTTGATGACAAAAATAATGAGTTCAGCATTTAAGTTTAATAAAGAATATCATCATCATGTTGCTCTCTGACCAGCGAATGATCTAATAACGATTTCTTAACCTACTGTACATTGTTACACTCTCATAATATCCTTGTTTATGTCGCTATATTACAGTGGCCCTGAGGAGCAAATCAGAAAACACAACAGCAAAAGACAAAACACAACACAAAAAGAGAAAACACAACAACCGGTTCAGAGGACGGACCAGTTCTTTTGTGCTGACCTTTCCTGGTTTGGTTAATGTCCTTGTGTTTAGTAATTTGTCGTTGTGTTTTCTCTTTTTGCCTCAGGGCCACTCTACCACATAACGCATGTTTTAGAAGCTTTCAGTGTTGGTGTTATATTAATAAGGAAACGATTTCAAATAAACACTCTTGTTGCTTTTTTTCTTCTTCTATATAATCTGTGTAAATAAATACGACTTAAACTAAATGAAACAACTATATTTATAATATTTGGATGCATTTAAATTATCTAACATGTGTAGAAAGACCATGGAAATGCTGTAGAACACATTAGTCTGTCACACTACACGTGAAAAAAACAAATTGTTGCCTTAATCGGACTCTAACAGGAGAACTTCAGTGCATGTAAACACGTTACTCCGATTAAAATCAGAGTTTCATTATCGCCCAGATGATGCGATTGGAATTCGGTTTTCTCCGCCATGTAAACACTTAACCACAGCATTGATTGGATAATGTGTGTGTTCATGTTCCACCACCGCTAAGCTGGCGTGTGACCCGGAACAAACACGTCCAAGAAAGAAGATCATAGAAGAAGAAGAAGAAGAAGAAGAAGAGAAACGGGGCCGTCTGAGGGACAGCGCGGATCTTACCTGCACCAGAAATAACGCGAACATTACGTACAAGATTAAAATGTTCTATTATCCGTCTGGTTGTTGTTTAAATGTCTGACACATTAACGACTCTAGTTTGTTACATCACGTAATAGATCAACCAGAAATCGGGCCGTATTAACGTGGTATTAACCCGCTGAAAAGACACGTGTCGCCCCCTAGTGTGGAGGAGGAGAACAGGTATTAGATTTTCTTGCGCTGCACACATTTCTTCCTGGTAGAACATGGTTCTCCACTGTCCTTCCAGTCTGGAATAAAGGTCTTAATCCAGTTTCAGTAGTTTCTAGATGTTTCCTCTGCTTGATGCAGCCAATGATTTGACCCTTCTCCACCAGACTAACATCTCCTCCTCCAGACTAACATCTCCTCCTCCAGACTAACATCTCCACCTCCAGACTAACATCTTCTCCTACACCAGACTAACATCTCCTCCTCCAGACTAACATCTTCTCCACCAGACTAACATCTCCTCCACCAGACTAACATCTTCTCCACCAGACTAACATCTCCTCCTCCACCAGACTAACATCTCCTCCACCAGACTAACATCTTCTCTCTCAGACTAACATCTCCTCCTCCACCAGACTAACATCTTCTCCACCAGACTAACATCTCCTCCACCAGACTAACATCTTCACCACCAGACTAACATCTTCACCACCAGACTAACATCTTCTCCTCCAGACTAACATCTCCTCCACCAGACTAACATCTTCTCTCTCGGACTAACATCTCCTCCTCCACCAGACTAACATCTCCTCCACCAGACTAACATTTTCTCCACCAGACTAACATCTCCTCCTCCAGACTAACATCTTCTCCACCTTCTCCATCAGACTAACATCTCCTCCACCAGACTAACATTTTCTCCACCAGACTAACATCTTCTCCTCCAGACTAACATCTTCTCCTCCACCACAGGATGTGGAGGAAATGAGAAGCTCCTCATTGTTGAAGATAATCACCATGAACCGATGATCCACCAGGAGGCTCTGGGCTATTTAAATCCATTCAGCTCACCTGGTCTATCAGGATGAGGAGAGGAGGCCGAGGGGCTCAGAGGGGAGGAGGGGGTCTGGGTGAAGGGGGAGGACGGGGGGGAGGAAACACTGGAAACCATGGAATCACTGGAATCAACCTGAGACCGAAATTTGTTCCGCCGCTCTGGAAGAGAAGAAAACAGAAAGACAATAAGGCACCTGGTCCTGACCCCTGATGCCCCCTGGTCCTGGTCCCTGATGTCCCCTGGTCCTGACCCTTGAGACCCCTGATGCCCCCTGGTCCTGACCCCTGAGGCCCCCTGGTCCTGGTCCCTGATGTCCCCTGGTCCTGACCCTTGAGACCCCTGATGCCCCCTGGTCCTGACCCTGATGTCCCTGGTCCTGAGCCCTGAGGCCCCTGGTCCTGACCCCTGATGCCCCTGGTCCTGACCCTGATGTCCCCTGGTCCTGGTCCCTGAGGCCCCTGGTCCCTGGACCTGATGCCACTGGTCCTGACCCCTGAGGCCCCCTGGTCCTGGTCCCTGATGTCCCCTGGTCCTGACCCTTGAGACCCCTGATGCCCCCTGGTCCTGACCCCTGATGTCCCCTGGTCCTGACCCCTGAGGCCCCCTGGTCCCTGACCCCTGATGCCCCCTGGTCCTGACCCCTGATGTCCCCTGGTCCTGGTCCCTGAGGCCCCCTGGTCCCTGACCCCTGATGCCCCCTGGTCCTGACCCCTGAGGCCCCCTGGTCCCTGACCCCTGATGCCCCCTGGTCCTGACCCCTGATGCCCCAAGGCCCCCTGGTCCTGACCCCTGATGCCCCCTGGTCCTGACCCCTGAGGCCCCCTGGTCCTGACCCCTGATGCCACCTGGTCCTGGTCCCTGATGCCCCCTGGTCCTGACCCCTGAGGCCCCCTGGTCCTGGTCCCTGATGCCCCCTGGTCCTGACCCCTGATGCCCCCTGGGGCCCCCCCGGGCTTTCACCTTTTAGAAACTCAGCTTGCAGCTCTGGACTCTGCAGCGACAGACGAGGAGGAGGAGGAGGAGGAGGAGGAGGAGGAGATGATGAAGAGGAGAGGAGCTGAGGAGTTACTGGTGAGGATGAAGACTCCATGATCAGCACCTGCAGTAGGAGGAGCTTCAACGAGATTTCATCATTTAGTGGCTGTAAGTTAACCAGACACAACCAGTCAATCCCAGACACAACCAGACACAAACAGTCAATCCCCGACAGAACCAGACACAACCAGACACAGCCAGTCAATCCCAGACACAACCAGTCAATCCCTGACAGAACCAGACACAACCAGACACACCCAGACACAACCAGACACAACCAGTCAATCACAGACACAACCAGTCAATCACAGACACAACCAGACACAACCAGTCAATCACAGAGACAACCAGAAACAACCAGAAACAACCAGTCAATCCCGGACACAACCAGACACAACCAGTCAATCCTAGACACAACCAGACACAACCAGACACAACCAGTCAATCATAGAGACAACCAGAAACAACCAGAAACAACCAGTCAATCCCGGACACAACCAGACACAACCAGTCAATCATAGAGACAACCAGAAACAACCAGAAACAACCAGTCAATCCCGGACACAACCAGACACAACCAGTCAATCCCAGACACAACCAGACACAACCAGTAAATCCCAGACACAACCAGACACAACCAGACACAACCAGTCAATCACAGAGACAACCAGACATAACCAGTCAATCCCGGACACAACCAGACACAACCAGTCAATCCCAGACACAACCAGACACAACCAGACACAACCAGACATAACCAGACACAACCAGTCAATCTCAGACACAACCAGACACAACCAGTCAATCCCAGACACAACCAGTCAATCTCAGACACAACCAGACACAACCAGACACAACCAGTCAATCCCAGACACAACCAGTCAATCTCAGACACAACCAGACACAACCAGACACAACCAGTCAATAACAGAGACAACCAGACATAACCAGTCAATCCCGGACACAACCAGACAGAACCAGTCAATCCCAGACACAACCAGACACAACCAGACATAACCAGACACAACCAGTCAACCCCGGACACAACCAGACACAACCAGACATAACCAGACACAACAAGTCAATCTCAGACACAACCACACACAACCAGTCAATCCCAGACACAACCAGTCAATCACAGACACAACCAGACACAACCAGTCAATCTCAGACACAACCAGACACAACCAGACACAACCAGTCAATCCCAGACACAACCAGTCAATCACAGACACAACCAGACACAACCAGACACAACCAGTCAATCCCAGACACAACCAGTCAATCCAAGACACAACCAGTCAATCCAAGACACAACCAGACACAACCAGTCAATCCCAGACACAATCAGACACAATCAGACACAACCAGTCAATCCCAGACACAACCAGACATAACCAGACACAACCAGTCAATCCCAGACACAACCAGACACAACCAGTCAATCCCAGACACAACCAGACACAACCAGTCAATCCCAGACACAACCAGTCAATCCCCGACACAACCAGACACAACCAGACACAACCAGTCAATCCCAGACACAACCAGTCAATCCCCGACACAACCAGACACAACCAGTCAATCCCAGAAACAACCAGTCAATCCCAGACACAATCAGACACAATCAGACACAACCAGTCAATCTCAGACACAACCAGACACAACCAGTCAATCCCAGACACAACCAGTCAATCCCAGACACAACCAGTCAATCCCAGACACGACCAATTAATCCCAGTTCTGGCAGGTTTTACTCACTGACTGGTGTGAAGCTGAAAATCCTCGACTGACGGACGGATTCCTAACGCGGGGGCAAAGTCTCCTTCGCTCTCTATCTGAGCTTCATCCATGTATGACACTCAGAGTCCACATTAATGATTCACATGTTAATGACACCATTGCCATGGATACCAGGAAGTAAGGTCATACAGTCAGCTTGACCTTTACAGACGCACACACACAACATTTTTTACACCGAACAGTATTAAGTCAATTTATAATCTACTACATATTGAGATCTTTCTCACCTTGATGGCAGCTGTAGAGTCTCTCTGAAAATTCAGAATGATTTTTTATATATGTACAGCTGTTCCTCAGATGGGCCTGACATTGACAAGATTCTTCATATTGTTTTTTTGAGTTATTTCTCACAGTAAACACAGCTGTGCAGTCTCTCTTATGATATTAATGATGGATCCCTCTCTCTCTCAGTATCAGCAGCTGTATAGTTTCAAACATTAATTTAGCGATGATGAGATGCATGAGATCTTTCTCACCCTGATGGCAGCTGTTAAGTTTCTCCGATGGGCTTGAGATTTTTTTGAATCCTGTTTCACACAGTGATGGCAGCGATGCAGTGTCTCTGAACTAAATGTTGATGTGAAATCTCTGATGGTTGTTTTTAACTCTGTCTAAAGTTTCTTTTTGAATTCCTTCTCACTGAAACCAGATGAACAGTGTGAAGAAGATGACGACTTGAAGTCCTTCTGAAATGTTTCAAGAAGAGGAACTTCATTAACACAAAACGCCCTTAAACGCTTTAGTCCTCATCGTGAGCCAAACAAACACAAGATCCTCGTACTCCTCACGCTAATTAAACATGTTCAGTACCGTTTGTTTTTGTTTTAAACTTTTCAAACTAAATACTAACCTGAAAGACTCTCTCATAGAAATGAACAGTATCAAAAAGGACTCAGTCCAAATGAATCAGTTCATTTCAAAGCTATTTTAAAGCATATTTAAGAGCATTTATTGAACCTGAAACTGAACAATAACATTCGTCACTCATTCATCTGTTTGGAATAAAGATCTTTAGTTTTGTCCTTCCACTCTGGATGCTTTGTAACCACAACTCATTTTAGCCTGACTAGCTTCAGGGTTTCATTTGCTGGCACCTTTTGGTCTTCGCCCGCTCTTATCAGTACATCCAAACTAACTTTAGGAATTCACCCCCAGGGCTCCGGGGACCCCAGTCTGAGAACCATTGTTCCAGTTTGTTAACGTGAATCAGATGAGTGGCTCATTCAAACATCCTGGTTCTCACTGTTTGACAGACGAAGATCTTCTTTCTTCAGTTTCTGAAGGAAAGGTTCCTGTGAAGTAGAGATAATTAATGAGACACAGACACACACACAGACACACAAACACACACACAGACACACACACAGACACACAAACACAGACACACACACACACACACAGTGTGGGGTTATTCTTTCATCACACATGTATCATCTCTATCCGGGACAAACCTTCAGTCCTCACACACCCAAAGCCACAATCACTTCAAATTCTCCAGTCTGCGTTGTATTTAAAGATAAGATAAAAAGTAGTTAGAGTCAGTCAGGAACCTGTGGCCTTTCTCCTCCCTGGGGGGCAGGAAGTCGGGTCATTGTGATAAGTCCATGAGATAAGAACAGCTGAGGCTGCAGTTTGGCTCAGCACTAACCAAGGAACAGACTGACCAGCGTTGCATTTCACTTTCCTTCAGGGCTGTTTATGAGTCTTTCCATCAAGGGAAACGTCAGCGACACAGTAATTAGTGAAAGGAGCTGTAGGTCGGACGGCTTCATGCCCCGTTCGTGGGACCTTCCTCCTACTCTCTGGTGAAGAGGATCAGGGAGAATATCTCCCGTGACAGTTTAACTTCTGTACTTTCCAACATTCCCCTTGGGAACAGGATGCTGGGACTATGCCAATGCTATAATCTCTTCAGTCGATCATTCTCTAGTCCTCGACGCATTTAAGAAATAAAATGAGCTTATGCCTCATCAGGGAGACGCCTGCGAGCGTCAGTCAGGAAGCTTTACTTGGTGCATTTCGCTTCCTCTGGGGGCGGGAAGTCGGGTCTATGCTCAAGTCTTTTTATCAGGTGAAACAGCTGGTGTCCGGAGCGTGAGATAAGAACAAGCCAGTCGCTATCACGAGCCCCGTACGTTTGGGATGGATCTGCAGCTCTGTCCCTCTGCACACACACTCAGTAGTGGGGTTAGTAAACAGGTCTGGGTATAAAACCGTGGGTCAGCCATCGTCATCACGTCCTTCGTCTAGAGACGTCACATCAGTCTAGTCTGAGAGTCTGGTCTGAGAGTCTGGTCTGGTCTGAGAGCCTGGTCTGGTCTGAGAGCCTCCAAAGAAGCACATTTTATGAGTTACCTCTGTCCCTTTATCATGATTGATTCCTTTTACTGGACCTGTTCTTCAGACACAGACATTGTTTCCGTGAAAGCGTGATTTTCTACATGTTTCATTGTTACGGTATGAGGATAACACAGGACGTTTCTTCCAGACGCTGAGAAACGGCGGCAGCCAGGGCATCTTATTTAAGGCTGATTCAAACGAAGATATAAATCTACAGGAACAAAGAAGAAATTTACGGCTAGAATCTCTTTCAGATGATGACAAATTAAAATGCATTAAAAGAATTCCCCAGTTAGCATGAGGCTCAGTGCGTTTACATGCAGCGCAGAAGAGAAGCCGCTGACGGATGTAAAACACGAATAAATAGTCAGACTTCAGCAGAACAAACACACAACGACAAATATGAATAAAAGTCAGTCAAACTGTGGCACATGTTGACTTTAAGTAGATGACTTTATTAGATCTGTTAGATCTTTATTAGATAGAAAATGTCTTTTTCTTTCTTTCTGAATATTCACAGCTTTATTTCTGGATTGAACAGAAATAAACACATTTCAATTGTCTTTGTGTGTCTCAGTGGCTTTGAAGAAGCTGAGCTGAAGGAATTTAAACACGAAGGCCGGACGTTGGTCTGCACCACTTCAACCTCCAGTCACCTCTCATCGCTCCAACCGAGTTAGGACGTGGACTAAGCTCATTCAGGGTCCTGGTCTCTTTTTAAGACCAGACTCTGACGTTTCTGGAATCAAATAACAATAAGATACGAAGGTTTTCTTTGTTCTGAAGAAGTGTGTTGGTCGTCCCTTAAAAGAGAAGAAATTAAAAAAAAAAAAACAGACCACAACAGGAGGGAGCTCAGTAGGTGGTCTGTAATGTTACCCCCCCACTTCCTGCCCCTCCAGAAAAGGGGCGGAGCCTGTAGGCACAACACATCCTGGCTGCAGCCATGCTCTGACCAGAGACCCACAGAGACCGACATGGGGGAGGACCAGGACCCAGAGCTGAGCTCAGAGACCAGCATGGAGGAGAACCAGGACCCAGAGCTGAGCCCAGAGACCGATGTGGAGGAGGACCAGGACCCGGAGCTGAGCCCAGAGACCGATGTGGAGGAGGACCAGGACCCGGAGCTGAGCCCAGAGACCAGCATGGAGGAGAACCAGGACCCAGAGCTGAGCCCAGAGACCGATGTGGAGGAGGACCAGGACCCGGGGCTGAGCCCAGAGACCGATGTGGAGGAGGACCAGGACCCGGAGCTGAGCTCAGAGACCGATGTGGAGGAGGACCAGGACCCGGAGCTGAGCTCAGAGACCGATGTGGAGGAGGACCAGGACCCGGAGCTGAGCTCAGAGACCAGCTCCTCCTCTGGTCCAGCCGAGTCCAGGGGCCATGCGGTCAGTCAGCTTCATTACAAAAACCTTTGAACCACATTTATTGGGCGTAATTGTTGAGTTTGCTTCTAAATGGGATCAGCTCAGTAAACTTCTGCACCGGGGCTCAGTTTAGATTTCAGCTCATAGGAAGGAGTTGGAAGATCCTACATCTCCTTCTCTTTTCACTTTGGTTCCACTGAGGCTGATGTAAATGTGCTTTACAATTAAACGTGGGCCCCCAGGGGCCATGGGGGGGGGGGGGGGGGCTGAACTCATGGACACCTGGTATTCACTGACCAGTGTTTCCCCACTGTTCTTATTTATAAATAAATAAATAAATATTAGATTAATCCCAGGGCCCTAATAAATAAATATATAAATATTAGATTAATCCCAGGGCAAACCACCACATAGAAAGCTGACAATGAAATAAGGATCATCTACTCTCCATTTACTGACTCGGTGTGAAATCTTTAGATGAGTTTTCATTGATGAGTAACTTTTCCAAACTCTCCTCACAGCGTCTGCAGACATGTCATCAATGCGTCTGCTGATCATATCATGTGAGAGAAGGTCGTTTCTTTAAGTGTCTCATTTACGATGATGTGTTTCCAGGCTGGTAGTTTTATTGCCTCTGCCTCCTCCCTCCCTCCCTCCTTCCCTCCTTCCCTCCCTCCCTCCTTCCTTCCCTCCTTTAACCTAAATGTGGCTTATTCTTATCATTCTTATCATCAGCGTTTCTGAGCTGACAGTCAAGCCGCACACCCTGTTAAACTGAGAGTGGATCCATGTTTATGAGTATGAGTGTGACTGATCTGCTTTTCCATTTGCTTTAAACATGTTCCAACACGTCATCTCTCTCTCTCTGTCTTTGCGTCTGTGCCAAAACAGAGAAGAAGAACTCGACTGAAACGTCGCTGCTGTCCACACTGTGACAAGACCTTCGCATCGTCAGGAAGCTACGAGACTCATCTGAGCGTCCACACCGGGGAGAAACCACACAGCTGCGACAAGTGTGGAGCGACACTCAAGAACAGTGATGCACTGAAAATCCACCAGCGGCTTCACACGGGAGAGAAACCGCACAGCTGTGACTGTGGCGCCGCCTTCACCACGGAAAGAGGTCTGAAAAAACACCAGCATGTGCACATACAAGAGAAACCGTACGAGTGTGGAGAATGTGGGAAAAGGTTCGCCGTCGCCACTTCCCTCAAAGCCCATCAACGCAACCACGCCAGTGAGAAGCCACACAGCTGCGATGAGTGCGGCGCAGCGTTCACGGTCAGAAGCTCACTGAGAGTCCACCAGCGCATTCACACCGGGGAGAAACCGTACAGCTGTGACCAGTGTGGAGCAGCCTTCACCATTATTAGTAGCCTGGTAAAACACCAGCGTATCCACACTGGAGAGAGGCCGTACAAGTGCAACGAATGTGGGAAATCATATATCGACACAAGTGCCCTAAAAGCCCATCAACACACCCACACCAGGGAAAAACCATACAGCTGTGCTCAGTGTAGCTACACTTGCGCAAGCTCACAGATGCTGAGAATTCATTATCGTAAGCACACTGGAGAGAAACCGTACTGGTGTGAAACGTGTGGGAAATCGTTTTCGATGCCAGGTTCCCTCAAAAAGCACCGAGAAACCCACCTCGTTCCCACCTGTGAGCGCTGCGGAGAGACGTTTGCAGTGCGCGCCGACTTAACTCTGCACAAACGTGGCCGCAAGTGGAAAGACGCCATGGGCCTGAAGTGTCCTAAACGCTCGCCAGAGAAGCAGCGCCAGCAACAAGCTTCCTGGATGTCACAGAATCTCAACAAAGCCGCTGGAAGATCTCCCCCCGGACAGCAGCAACACCACCGTGATGTAAAGCACGAATAAACACTCAGACTTCAGCAGAACGAACACACAACGACAAATATGAATAAAAGTCAGTCAAACTGTGGCACATGTTGACTTTAAGTAGATGACTTTACTTTATTAGATCTGTTAGTTTGAACTTTGTTTTATCTTCTGTTGTGTGGAGTAAAATGTCTTTTTCTTTCTTTCTGAATATTCACAGCTTTATTTCTGGATTGAACAGAAATAAACACATTTCAATTGTCTTTGTGTGTCTCAGTGGCTTTGAAGAAGCTGAGATG
>NC_061770.1:28414462-28419462 GCF_022458985.1 Mugil cephalus
ACACTAACACACACACACACACACTAACACACAGACACACACTAACACACACACACTAACACACACTAACAGACACACACACACTAACACACACACACACACACTAACACACAGACACACACTAACACACACTAACACACACACACACACACACACACACTAACAGACACACACACACACACACACAGACACACAAACAGAGGCCTGGTCCTGGGTTCAGCAGAGATTATTGTTATATGTATAATATATTATATATATTTTATGTGAGGAAGGTTTCGCTCTGGAGACAAACCTTCACTGACACGTTCAGAATGAAAACGTTCCCTCAGTAACGTTAGATTAGAGAGAAGTTACTTTAAGAGATATAAGAACTGTTCCCTGTGAACATAACCTCCACTTTGGATCCGCACAGTGTTCACACGCTGGAGGGAAACCACATCACTGTGACCAGAGCGGGAAAACTTCCATTCAGCAGAAAAACCACATCACTGTGACCAGAGCGGGAAAACTTCCATTCAGCAACTCACAGAAAAACCACATCACTGTCATCAGGACAAGTTCAATGGAGCAAAACCACATCATTGTTCACAATGTGAGAAAACATCCTCACAAAGGTTTTAAAATGCAATAAGTTAACACCTGGAGAAACCACATCACTGTCAGCAGTATCAGAATGATGTAACTGTGTTTAACAGGTAAAAAACAACAACACTATGATTATGACAAATATGAGAAACCTCTGAAGATTTCGCTTCAAACCACCTACGGGATCATCATTTAATCATTTAATCATTTAATCATTTAATCACCATTCACATTATATTCACATGAGACATCAGCGAGGAGAAACCACATCACCGTCAGCAATGCGATATCCACCATGTGGAGGCTGCATGATCAGCAAAGCATTAATAATGGGAAACACTATCACCTCTCACACCAACACTCTACCTGCAGGGTAACCCAGGTACCCACAGTGGAGATGAACCACTGTGAACAGGGTGGGAACAGATTCACCGGATTCCCCGGGTGAGATCTGTGAGCTACAGACAATCTAAATGCATGATAACATGCACCATTCTGAACATGTAATGCACCAAAATGATGGGGAGGGGAGAGACTCATGTGAAAGCCTCTATCAGGCATCGGTCTGGTTCAGGTCTGGTTCAGGTCTGGGTCTGGGTCTGGGTCTGGGTCTGGTTCAGGTCTGGGTCTGGGTCTGGGTCTGGGTCTGGGTCAGGTCTGGGTCAGGTCTGGGTCTGGGTCTGGTTAAGGTCTGGGTCTGGTTCAGGTCTGGGTCTGGGTCTGGTCTGGTTAAGGTCTGGGTCTGGGTCCAAGTCTGGGTCTGGGTCTGGTTAAGGTCTGGGTCTGGTTCTGGTTCTGGGTCTGGGTCTGGGTCTGGTTAAGGTCTGGGTCTGGGTCTGGTTCAGGTCTGGGCCTGGTTCAGGTCTGGGTCTGGGTCTGGGTCTGGTTCAGGTCTGGGTCTGGGTCTGGGTCTGGTTCAGGTCTGGCCAAACATTGGTTAAAGGTTTGTCTGGGCTTCTCCTCTAAAGATGCAGACTGGTCGACCTGCAGCAGTAGCTGGAAGACGATGTTGGTGAAGGCAGGTAACAGTGATGTTATGAGAGGAGGCTTTGAAGCCTGTGTTGAGTAATTTACGGGGCGTTTCCATGAAGCACGTATCAAGGCTTCTTCATTTAGGAGAGGAGCTGAAAAGATGACGTCCCAAGCCTCTGCCCGGCTGCACCATGTGACTGCTTCAGGAAGTGGTTCAGACTCTGCAGAGGTTTGACCACAGTATGAACCCTCAGGGTCCATTCACCATGTGGAGCTTTGACAGAGTTTAGAGAAAGACTTTCAGAGATATGATAACTCCTAATAAATATTAAAGAAGAAGTGGAGACCACATGGGGTTAAAGATAAATGAGTTCTGGATCAAGGGTCAGATCTCTGGTTTTATTTTTACTTGGGCCCTCAAGCTTTTTATTAATGGATTTGTTCCTCCTGCAACTTTATTTTATTATTATTGTTATTTCTATGTTTTCTTTATGTATTTTACTAAACCAACACTCTATTGAACCTGTTATCGCTGACTGAAGAAACAAACTCATCACTGTAGAGACGACCAGTCTAAACCTGGTGCTTAGCACCGTCAGAACCGTGGTGTGTGTGGTACTTTAGCACCAGCGCTGTTTCAAAAGAACCGGTTTGGCACCAGGATCTGATGAAACCAGACCTGAACCAGACCCAGACCTGACCCAGACCTGAACCAGACCCAGACCCAGACCCAGACAATAACTCTTCTCTGTTCAAACTGAAACTCAGACAAGTTTCAACAGCATCTCAGTCACAGAGAGTTTCCCAGGAATCCTGAACCCAGGACGGTGAGCTGAAGGGACGGGGGGATGGGCCGTAGTAAATCATGAAGAAATGTGAGAAGAACAAAACCAGTGAATAGACCCTCTGTGTTTCACTGATAATGATCCACGACCACAGCAACATATCTCATCTCTCCTGTAGACTCTAGTTCACAGACGTTAGTTCCAGTCGTGACGGATGCAGAGGAACTCGAGCTTCCTGTTTCTTTCACTTTCACTTCAGTGGAAACAGTTTGAGCCGAAGTCGAGAGGAGGGAAGTCAGAAGTGTCTGTTCATGATCTGAAGAAGAGTTCAAACTCGTGGAGTTCTTGGAGTTCTGACAGGAAGATGAAGACGTTGGTGGTGTTTGTGATCCTGGTTCATGGTGAGATATCTTCTTCCTGGATCTGATCATTGCTTCAGTCTCACATCATTTCTCTCACGTCTGTGTCTTCAAACAAAGTCAGTGAGGACCTGTTTAAACTTTCATTAGTTATTAGTTTGTCTGTGAAGCAGAGTCGGATGTTCTGTTCACGTCCACTGTTTCTAATCATGTAATCTGTAAATGTAACATCGAGTTTATTGTCTCTTCTGACATGAGCAGCACAACACAGGAAGAAATGACCTTCCACAAAGGCCACGATGAAGCAACTAGACAAAAAGGTGTCAAACCCTGAGAATATAGAAAGTATAAAAATATATCCTGTGTATATAAGGTAGACTAAAAAGAGAAACATGACATAGCACATGACAATATATCATGTACATATAAATAATATATAATTGGTTTTATAAACTCTCTTTAAAGTGTGTTTGTCTTCCTGCAGACATTCTGTGACCCCCTTGTAATCCCTGGTCAATCTGTGTATTTATTCTTATCATATAATGATGTAAATACGTTTAAAATGTTTCATAGGCTTCACCAATGTCCTTTTCCTTATATAACATATATATCCCAGTGTTGTGCTAGTGAATCCTTTTTAAGTGCACTCATGGTTTCATCATGGTCCTTAGTCGTCCTTTAACATTACTGTCATAAACTGAATAGACTGGCGGGTGTCTCTGGTGTCTATGATTAGTAATCCTCTCACACTGTTGTTTTCAGTGTCATTAGTGAATATGTTGTCAGTTAATGTGGAACAGTGAGGTGTGATTCTAGGTCTGGTGATTTGGATAAAGGCCCATACCGTACATTGTATTAATGAATTCCTCAGTCTTTGTGCTTATTAGGATTGAAAAGATCAATGTTAATGTCACCACAGATGAAAACTGTTTTTGATTCATTCTTGAAAAGACGCCTCGGTCCAGTCCTGAAATGATTCAAACCTAGAGCCTGGTGCTCTCTATATGCAGCTGATTATTACATTTTAGTTTTTTCTGCTCTGCTATATAGTTCAGGTGATGGTCCACATATACGTCCACACCTCCTCCACTTTTGTTCTTTCTGTTTATATAGTTGAGTTCATATGCATCCAGCTCAAAATCCACTCCTCTGTCAGCGTTGACCCAAGTCTCTGATATGACAATAATGTTGAATGGTGTAAAGTGGATTATGTAGTCCTTGATGTTATTAAAATGTGCAGACATGCTTCAGCTGTTGAAATGGATTGTGGGTAATTTGTTGTGCGCTCTAATGGTCTGATTGTGCTGTTTGTTGTGTAATCACAGCAGGTGTGGTTAATGTTGGTAAAGGCATGGTGGCAGGTTCTGGTCTGTATATTGAAAGGTTCTCAGATCCTTTGAGTTGTGTCATGGTTGTGTCCTGGTGCAGGTGAAAGAGTTGTTTCAGACTGTGTCATGGTTGTGTGTTGTGGGGTGGGTCATTATACCTTACAGACCGGCTCATGGTGGTTATTGGTACCTATCCAGCGCCTCCATGCTCCTGGTGACCACAACCTTTAATATTTTACAATTATTGGTCCGTGTGCTTTGGATTTTCTCTGGTTTCTTAAGTTTTGTGCTTTTCTTGCTATGTGGAGTTTGGTTTTGTGAGATGCTCATTTATGAAGACATTTGTCCCTTTCAATGTCCTTCCCTGTTACAGTGGTGTAACCTCGTGTCTGTCAACAAATCTGATGATGATGGTCGGTATTATTACTGTCATGTTTTCAGGTCGGAGGGTGGAGACCCTCTATGTTGTTTAGATCCACTCCAACCCCCACTGGGTGGAGGAAGGCAGCCACCTGCTGCTCTGCTGTTATCTAGCTGTTATCCTGCTCACTGGGCTCCCACCCGTTGTCAGTGGTCACCACCCTGGTGTATGACCGGGGCTTGATTCACAGCCCAGAAACAGTCTCATTGTTGACCCTGGAGTACTGCTCCAACTCCACCACTTTATTCTCCAGCTCCACCAGGGGCCGGTCATTTAAGAGATAGTGGATCTGGAGAGCCTTCGTTTCTTCCACCAGATCCAGGATGTCTCTCTGCTGTTGTGTGACTGCAGAAATCTCCTCAGCCAAAAACTCAAGTGTCTGTTTGAGTTCATCTCCGTCCTCGGCTCTCACTGCCTTGTTTGTTACCAAAGTCACTCCTGGATTTTATCTGCTGAACAGTTTGTGTTTCTGTTTTAAGGTTTGTTTCATGATTGTTGTTATTGTTGTGTTATTTGTTGATGTTGTCGTTCTTGGCAGGTCACCCTTGAT